>NC_090650.1:432044575-432344575 GCF_040937935.1 Hyperolius riggenbachi
TGTGTGTTGGTGTGTGTGTAGTATGTGTGTGTAGTATGTGTGTGCAGTGTGCGTGTGCGTGTGTGTGTGTGTGTGTGTGTGTGTGTGTGTGTGTGTGTGTGTGTGTGTGTGTGTGTGTGTGTGTGTGTGTGTGTTGGGGAGGGGGAGTAAGTATGCAGTATGTCTATTTTGACTTTTATTTTTCAGTTCAGGTTTGCTTTAATCCTATAGAACTCCTCAGCAGTATCGCTGAAGGAGTCACGTTTGTAGAGAATTACTCTCTTACGCTATCCAAACAAGATGGCTGCCGTTGAGGCAACATGTACTGTGATAGGAGGTCAGAAGTCAATTGCAGTGTAATTTAACAATAAAGCTATCTGGAATTTACTTTCCTGGACACGGGATTATGACAGCAGAAAACTCAATTATCCCCGGAGTGCTGCGCTCTGTGTAACATGGCGGTGGGGAGGGAGGGCGCCCTGGCTGCTTAATGTATAGCAACGGCCTACGCGCTGGGATAGGAATAGTACTCCGGAGGAGCCTTCTGAAGACTATCTAACAATGGAAGCATTAACATAATAATTACCAACAGCACAGATCTATGGGGGCAGACTCTATATGTCATCTGCTATACAATATGCTTGCTTTACAGTTGGAAAAAAAATTACTTTTACTTTTTTTTTAAATGCAATCCTAAGAAACGCTATTAGATAACATCACTCCATTAAAAGTCATCTCTCTATTTCAATCTGCAGTGCGCCGAGATTATCCAAAAAGAGAATTGTAATAAGTGTCTTTGGATGGGGCAGCCAGCAGGAAGGAGATTTGTAATTTATACTGATAAAAAAAAAGTAGCTCTTCTGAAGTTATCAGTTTCAAAAGTTTTCTCCAGTCTGCTGTCTTTTCATCTGACCGGGTCTGAAGACAGCATGAAGTGTTGAGAGGTGCAAGCAGATAAATGGCTGATCTCACTGGAGGTGGTGGAGTCGAGCGTTATTAATAACGGACATTTTGACGCAGTGTTTTTGCTTTTTGTTTTTTAAACAACTACTGGAGTAAGAGGGATATGGAGGATAACTTATTTTTTTCCTTTTAAACAATGCACATTGCCCGGCTGAGCCTCTGCCTCTAAAAACAACAGTGAAGCACTTCCTGCCTACTGGCTCTACATACTCTGGAACTCTTATTGGCCTGAGGAAGCGGGCTTGGACCCGTGAAACGCGTTGCCTGTGCAAAAATAAAATTCTCTTTTTTCCTGTGAGAATGTCCTTATTGAAGTAAGCCGCCTCATTTATCGTTTTTACTTTTGTTTTTAACTCCGTTTTATAAACCCCTGGGCTCTTCTTTAGTCTCATTGTGCTTAGACAACCCCCACACACACACATCTGCTGTGGGCGGGTTTCAAAAATGGACCACAATTGAAGCCATTATTGCCTTTTAAAGAAGAAGCTACCACCACAAGTCCCAGTCTGGGACACCCCGAGCAGAGCTGCTCAAATCCGGAACCGGGAGATACCCGGATAGTTGCTATCCGGATATCTCCCAGTAAACCTATGCGGAGTGGGCGGGGTCAATCTTACCTAACGTCTTCTTCGTCCGTCCCTCGGCACCACCCACGATGCGCTCCACGCGCGTCACGTGATTACAAACACTTCCTCCTTCAATCCAGAAGGAGGAAGTGTTTGTGATCACGTTACCGCCGCTTAGACCGCATCGTGGAAGGTGCCGAGGGACGGACGAAGAAGACGTTAGGTAAAATTGACCCCGCCCACTCCGCATAGGTTTACTGGGAGATATCCGGATAGCAACTATCCGGGTATCTCACGGTTCCGGATTTGAGCAGCTCTAATCCCGAGTGGAGATGGATCCATTATCTCCACCTGCTTCCTGTGGTCGGTTACCTCCAGCAGCCCACCTTTGTGAGTAGCCCTTTTATCATTATATTGTTTTCAGTGTCTCTGACATACTACACCATTTGGGCTCCCGATTTTTGTTTTGTCTCTTCTTTCCAGGCTGTCCCGACACCCCATCCACTGCGTGTGCCTCTAAAAATATCTGTACACACACCTGACTCAAGTCTGCTGGGACGGCCAATAACGTCCGCCTTGCCGCGCAAGCGATTCACCCGGCGGATCAACGCCCCCAGCGACAGCCAGCTTCATTGTCTGTCTCCACCATGCTTTCTGCCGTACCCATCATGTTTTGGTGGGTTTCCTGCTCCCATCACATTACAGTAAAACCTTGGACTGATAGCAACTTGGTTTAAGAGCGCTTTGCAATACAAGCAAAAGATGTTGACTTGATATACAAGCAAAAAAAAAAAAGTACACTTGTGTCACATCATCACGGCTGAGCCGATAATTATTTTCCGTTTGGCGCTGCAGGATTGTACTTATACTGAGTGTAGAGACTGCAAAGTCACATTTCCATGAAATCCTCAAAAGTTATCGCTGGATAAGTTCCTTGTTAAAGCTGCACAAAAAAAGAAAAGGTTGGGGCGAGCCAACGGGTGGCAATGATTCTGTTAGTTATAGTGAGAGTCTTGTTTACATCTTTTATGTTATGCTATTTTACTATAACTGTTTTTGGATTGTGGAACAAATCAACTGGGTTTCCATCAATTCTTACAGGGAACCCGAGGTGAGAGGGGATATGGAGGCTGCCATATTTATTTCCTTTTACACAATACCAGTTGCCTGGCTGTCCCCCTGATCCTGAGTCTCTAATACTTTTAGCCATAGACCCTGAACAAGCATGCAGCAGATCAGGTACTCTGACTCGGCTGACTCAGATTTCACTGGATTAGTCATATGCTTGCAGGGTTTTGACTCAGACACTACTTACCGTATGTCAGAAGACCAATAGATCTGCCAAGCAACTGGCATTGTTTACAAGGAAATATATATGGCAGCCTCCATATCCCCTCTCACCTCAGGTTGCTTTTTAGGGGAAATTTGCTTGGATATGAGTGCTTTGGATTACAAGCATGCTTCCGGAACAAACTATACTTGCAAACCAAGGTTCCACTGTATATACTGTATAGAACTCAAGTATAAGTCTAGAAATTTAGGTCTGATTCACTTCATCAAAGTATAGGGGTCGACTTGTACACGAGTCACAGGCAGCACTGAGCACACTGAGTAATGTGTGTACTAATAGTGACATTCCCATTTGCAGCAATTTACCCTGTGGTAAGTATTACTTTAAAGGAAAGAAAATGCCAAGAAAACACAGATGTGAAAGTCCTGGCCACAATAATTAGCATGGAAAGGGGCAGGAGGGAAATACTGGGCTGCATAAAAGGGAGAGAATAATTGCAGCACTTGGGGGCCTGGTGGTGGTATTGGCTGCACTTAAGGGACAGGAGGGATTAATGGCTGCCATACTATATGCAGTGCATCATTAACCACTCCTAAGCCCCAAGTGCAGCCATTAACTTAGCTGGCTAGACTTATACTTGAGTCAATACAAAATTCCAGCTTAAGAGGGTTGAATATTGAAGTCGACTTATACACGAGATCGACTTCTATTTGAGTATATACGGTATACTGTACACGGCGAAACACTCACTGATACTTTTCTCTTGATAGACAAGAAGATGATTGATTGTCAGTTGTTTCCAATTGGTTGTCAGAAGGTTTTACTCCCGACTCTTGGCCAACGCGGCCATCTGCTGGATCAGGAGTGAATCTTGGCGCATGTGCAGCAGATGATGAGCACAAACCCCCCATAACACCCCCCCCCCCCTCCCCACCCGGACTGTAGCCGATACTCACCTGGTGGCGGGCAGTGTGCTGACCCGGGTAAAGAACACAGAGGGTTCCACATCCACATGCAGCCCGAGGGAGATGTTCCGGTAATAGCCCTCCGCATGACCTGGTCCTCCAGAGTACTTAAAATTCAGAATCCCTTCCAGAGTCTGCAGAGAGAAGAAAACAACAAGGAAAGGTCATTTATAGTGAACCTGAACCGAGAAAGTTTATTCAAAATAAACACATGATGTACCTGCAAATAAATATGTTACACTTACCTCGCCGTCAATTCCTGGCAGAAGCTCACCATTCTCTTCTTACAAAGCTTCCTTCCAGTTCTGACAATATTTAGTCAGAACTGAAATATACCAGTTGCTGTCAGTCATATAACGCTTGGTGTCTGTTGTATATCAGTTGTTGTCAGTTATAACTGAAAGGACAAATGATGAGCAAGGTAATGTCCATGTTTCCCTATGGCTCAAGTGGGTGATATTACAGTTTAACAGTATGCTGACCAGGAAGCTGTTATGGGGTAATGGCCATTTTTAAAATGGAGGATGGAGAATTCCATTGATCACAGTGGTCAAACAGGACACAGGAGAGGAGAAAGAGATTGAGGAGTAGACTACAAGAGAGATAAGTATTACGTGTTTATGTTTATTTTGACTTTTAACCACTTTACCCCCGCCCGTACGAATTTCTCCGTCCCTTTTTCCATCCTTTAACCCCCAGGGACGGAGAAATCCGTACTTTCCACGCTCCCGCCGCTGCCCGCGCACCCGCTCGCTCTAGCGCGCACTCCCGCGGGTAAACACGCTGCCCGCCGCTCGCCCGGAGATCAATGAACTGGAGAATCCATTCCCGTTCGTTGATCTAAGCCCCGCAATGATCCGCTGCTTTTCCGCTAAGCAGCGCGATCATTGTGAAAAAAAACCCCGTTCTCAGCCTCCTAGTACTTCCTCCAAGCGTCCGGAAGGACGCTTGGAGGTAGGATTAAACAAAAAGTTACTGTTGCCATCTTGTGGCCAAATAGTAAAACTACACCCTAAAGCATTTTTCACATACAAATTCATTACTTATACACAAAAAAATTAACTCATTACCTCCCACACTCCCCATTTTTTTTTTTTTTGTAATTAAATTTTTTTTTTAAAATTTACAATTAAAAAAAATACATAAATAGTTACCTTAGGGACTGAACTTTTTAAATATTTATGTCAGGAGGGAACCGCACTGTTACTTTATAAACTACGGGCTTGTAATTAGGGATGGACGCAAAACTGAAAAAAATGCACCTTTATTTCCAAATAAAATATTGGCGTCAAACATTGTGATAGGGACATAATTTAAACGGTTTTATAACCGGGACAAATGGGCAAACACATTTCATGGGTTTTAATTACAGTAGCATGCATTATTTAAAAACATTAAAACATATTTAGAACAAAATTATTTTTGGCATAATGTCCCACCTAAAGAAAGCCTAATTGGTGTCGGAAAAAACAAGATATAGTTAATTTAATTGTGATAAGTAATGATAAAGTTATAGACGAATGAATGGAAGGAGCGCTGAAAGGTGAAAATTGCTCTGGTGTTTCAGGGGTAAAACCCCTCAGTGGTGAAGTGGTTAATTTTCTGTTCAGAGAACTGGTCACTCTGTTGTAACTGGCAGTGTCTGTTACATTTCTTTATACACTACTGGACTAGTCCCCAAATACAACCCAAATTGTAATCGCTGCTCCGGACACAAACTCCTCTTCTTGTCTTCTTTAGTCATCTCCTCCCACACTCACATTCAGGACTTCTCTCAAGCTTCTCCCATCCTTTGTTACTTTCTTCAATGACCAGTTCAACACTTCCCAATCCTAATGATCTTCATGCAGAACCTCAAAACTTACCTCTACAGGGCAGTATGAAATCTGGCCTAGGACACGTCACCTACCCAGTGCTTCAACCCGATCTGATCTCATTCCATCCTACCCAATCAGAGCGTCTCAACTTACTGACTTCCTTCTCTATTACTCCCCCAAAGTGCCCCTTGATGATACAATCTATGCTACAGCCAAAATCCATTGCCCAAATTACCCTCCATAGCGGCAATATAATTTAAGATGCAGTGGCACATTGGTTGCAATGCTGGCTCCACACAAATCTTCAATAGCTATACAATAATTATCATTTTAAACAAAGCATAGATTGTAATCCTTAAAGTGACACTGAAGCGGAAAAAAAATTATGATATAATGAATTGGTTGTGTAGTACGGATAATTACTAGAACATTAGTAGCAAAGAAAATATTCTCATGTTTTTATTTTCAGTTATATAGTGTTCTTTATAACATTGCATTATTCTCTAATATTTGCAGTTTACACACTATTCAGCATTCTAAATGATTTCACAGAGTAGGCCAGTGAACTTTTGAACTTTCCTCTGCAGAAAACACATACAAATCATTATATCATAAGTTTATTTTCACTTCAGATTCCCTTTAAGGCAGGTTTTACACCTGGCTCTTGCATTTGTATTGCATCCCAGCGCAAAAAACTACATTTATATGACCCTACGGCAGAATCCACAGACAGGGTCATATGCATACCAAGAGTCTGTGTATGTGTATGTGACTGGAGTATGTGACTGGAATTCCCAGGTTCCCTGTCGTATGTCCGTCATTTGCCACCAACATATTTAAAATCCCTGCGTTGCTCCTTAACCTCCTGAGCGGTACGCAGCTCAGGAGGTTTTGCCAGTTTGTGTATGATTATTGTGATCAAATGGCTTTAAAACCCTTTAGCTAGCACTAGGCTAGCTAGTATAAGTGACCAGCTCCCCCCGATTGCCTGCGATCCCCCCGTTTATACATTACCCAGCCTGAATCCAGTGATCGGCACAGTCTCCCCGGACAGCTCCGGTCTTCACTATGGGGAGGATCGTACATGACGTCATGCGCAAACCCGATCCTCCCCATAGAGAGACCGGAGCTGTGCAGGGAGGCTGCTGGATCCAGGGGGGTAATGTATAAACGGGGGGATCGCAGGCAATCGGGGGGGGAGCTGGACACTTATTCTAGCTAGCCTAGTGCTAGCTAGGGCATACCGCTAACGAGGTTAACTTACATGACTTCCACCACCATTGCGATGCCGCGGTAACTGTAACCCTGGTCGGTGGCCGATAGACCCGACCAGGGTTCGATTCTCGGTTCTTACTATTTTAGTAAACCTGCACCTATTCAATAAGGAGACCTTGGGCAATGCTCCCTAACACTGCTACTCCCTATAGAGCGCCCCCTGGTGGCTGCAGCTCTGACGTGTTGAGTCCGCCAGGAGCAAAGCACAATATAAACATTCTGAGTCTTGTCTTGTCTCTTGTCTAATCTGAGCCTGTTGCACTTTCTTAAATACAGTTTAAATTAGGTCACATTACTGGTCCTTTAAGTTCTGTTTTTATAGAGACAGTAAAACTGCATGTTGAGTAGATTTTCGTCTTGCTTAGGTTGGCTTCTGAAAGGCACGAGGCCTCCAGAGAACGTCCGCAAACAAGAAAACGGCATATGTTGGAAAATTCCAGGTGTCGCGTAAAAGAAAAGACGATCAGAGGAACAGCTTTGGGGTGAGCGCGGAGAATCAGCTCTGTGTGTTCTGTCACTTGTTCTCCAAACTTGTGACAATTAATCCAAGATAAACACTTTCAGACAGACATGAATCTCTCTCAACAAATGATGTAATGCGCAGAAGGAGAATCTGGTTGAAGTACTTCATGACTACATTATAATGTTACTCGCTTCCTGGTCTATTTGCACACCCCCTTCTGCAGGGATCGGTAGACCATCACCCCTAGTGGACAATGGACTACTTTGCTGCTACTGACCACCAGGCTGCAAAACCGGTGGGAGAGAGCAGGAGAGAAATGAGTACAGAGACTTAAAGGATACCCGAGGTGACAGGTGACATGATGAGATAGACATGAGTGTGTACAGTGCCTAGCGCACAAATAACTAGGCTGTGTTCCTTTTTTTCTTCCTCTTCCTGAAAGAGTTAAATATCAGGTATGTAAGTGGCTGACTCAGTCCCGACTCAGACAGGAAGTGACTACAGTGTGACCCTCACTGATAAAAAAAAGTACAACTATAAAACACTTTATTAGCAGAAAATGGCTTTTGAGAGCAGGAAAGCGGTAAAAAGGGTCAATAGTTCATAGATTTTAGCTCTGGCATACTTCAATAAATGTGTCATTGAGCAAAAACAATAAAACAGTTAAAACTTAAAAAGTAGATTTAAACATAAAATAAAACCGTGGAATATCTTAAAAAGTTATTTTTAGGAAAAGTAAGATATATAAAATCGTTTATTTCATTAGTTTAGTTTTGCCTCGGGTGTCCTTTAAGCCTGGTACACATATCTAACTTTGATTGGCCAATTTTAGGATTTCCATGTAATATGACAGCCAACAGATTTAGAGTACAGGTAGTCCAGGTTATTATTATGTATTGTATTTATAAAGCGGCAACATATTATGCAGTGCTGGACAATAAGTACAGGTACAAGGAGACTCGGCTAACAAACAAATAGGGACTATAGGTTCGTTCTTAATTTGAATCTGTCTGTAAGTAAGAACACTGTGCCATCTCTAACCCCCGTGTCTCCAGTGTACCATCTGTTCCCCAAGCCTTTAGTGTCCCCCTCCGTGCCACCTCTAGGTCCACTACACACCCGGAAACTGTATAGGGGGTCAGACCACCAAACACCGGGAATTGTATAATGGAGGGAGGAGGTCCACCAGACATCCAGGAACTGTATAGAGGAGGGAGGGGGTCACTAGACACCAAGGAACTGTATAGGGGAGGGAGGCGGTCCACTAGACACCAGGGAACTGTATAGGGGAGGGGGTTAGTAGACACCAGGGAACTGAATAGGGGAGGGAGGAGGTCCACTAGACACCAGGGAACTGTATAGGGGAGGGATGGCGGCCACTAGACACCAGGGCACTGTATAGGGGAGGGATGGGGGCCACTAGACACCAGGGCACTGTGTAGAGGAGGAAGGTGGGCCACTAGACACCAGGAAACTGTACAGGGGAGGGAGGAGGTCCACTAGACACCAGGGGACTGTATAGAGGAGGAAGGTAGGCCACTAGACACCAGGGAACTGTATAGGGGAGGGATGGGGGCCACTAGACACCAGGGAACTGTATAGGGGAGAAAGGTAGGCCACCAGACAACTGTATAGAGGAGGAAGGTAGGCCACTAGACACCAGGGAACTGTATAGGGGAGGGATGGGGGCCACTAGATACCAGGGAACTGTATAGGGGAGGAAGGTAGGCCACCAGACACCAGGGAACTGTATAGGGGAGGGAGGGGGCACTAGACACTAGGGAACTTAATAGGAGAGGGAAGAGGGCCACTAGACACCAGGGAACAGTATAGAGGAGGGGGTTAGTAGAGACAAGGGAACTGAATAGGGAAGGGAGGAAGGCCACTAGACACTTGGAAACTGTATAGGGGAGGCGGCACCAAACACCAGGGAACAGTATAAGGAGGAAGTTGGCCACTAGACATTAAGGTTAGCCCATGACCTGGTCTGTTTTCAATTTCAGCCCACTGTGTATTTGAATCTGTAACCCAGCCTTAGTTTCATTTTTCATGGAAAGGATTCCACAAAGTGTTGGAAGGAATCCTTTCAGATTCTGCTCCATTCTAACATGATGACATCACATAAGTTACTGCACATTCCTGTTAGGAATCTCTCGTTATACATCTCCAACCACCACCAGCTGACACAGCTGATACAAGGTAGTAGGTTGGTTCCCTGGACCTAGGCTGCTATCACCTAATTCATTCCCTACTATCTGTGTGCCTGTAACGATTGTGGAACTTTCTCCGTGATCAGCGCACAACGCGTGCGCTGACACGGCGGAAATCCTCCACAAGCGTATATTTGCAGGCACCCAGCAAAAGGTGCTACGCACCCGTAGAGGGAAAATTCCTGTCGGCAGATGGCGCTGGGGAGTGCAGAGGAACCAATCCTCTGTATCTCCACAAATGCCAGACAGGAATTGTACGAAGCGTAGAACGCAATCGCAAGAGAGGCGATTGCAAATGAGATGAGCAAAGGGACAGGTTGTATGTGTGTGCGCCAACCTAGTCGCCACCCCGCAACAGTGCACACACAACAGCAGATATGAAACAGGAACGCGATCGCGAGAGGTGCGATCGCCAGACGTGACACAAGGCAGATCAGGACAGAATACGAGGTTAGCAAAGGCACAGCAAATAATACAATGAGGAGATACGGAAAATAACAAACGCTAGCTAACCGCAAACACCGCACTCATTCGCAACAGTGCACACGGTTATGTGCGGTCTCCACGTGATAAGCACAATAGAGACAAGCACGCCTAACTAACCATTGACAGACAAAAAAGAAACAGAGGACGCGAGCGCTTGCTTAACGGTTACCTCACCGAGCCTCCAGCAAGCGTTCGTAGCAGACAAGACAGATACACGAAAACAGGGACAAGCGAGAGATAGGATCCACAGCGCTAGCGAAAAGTGGCTAGCGCGATCCAAGGAGACAGAACAGAAGGATCCACAGCGCTAGCGAAAAGTGGCTAGCGCGATCCAGGTACAGAGTAGCAGAACAGAAGGATCCACAGCACTAGCGGAAAGTGGCTAGCGCAATCCCAGGAGACAGAACAGAAGGATCCACAGCGCTAGCGAAAAGTGGCTAGCGCGATCCAAGGAGACAGATCAGAAGAGATAGCTGGTAACAACCGCTGCACCAGCTATACTCCAAGAAAAGAGATCAGAACCATTTCCTGTCGACCACCGTTGGGACAGGACAATGGCAACAGAACAAACAAACAGATAAGCAATCCTAACTGCACTAAGGAAACCTGCCTAGTGCAGTTTTCCAGGAATTACTCTAAGCTGATCTTCAAACAGAGAGTAAGGCTGACACTCCTCCGGGAGTGTTACATAGGACAAAATCCTTAAGGAATGACCAGCCAAGCATTGTGGGAAACACATAGTAGTTATAGTACACGCCTCCAATGAATGTGGCCAGGCAATTTGCATGACAACGTATGCAAATTCTTCTGCAAGCACAAGCTGCAAAACTGACAGAAGCTCTTCTTTCCAGAGTCCTGCAGCATGCAACCCTAAACAATGGTCAAAAAGCTGCCTGCCTGCACAGGCAGCTGAGCAGATCATCACAGTGCCTCAGCAGAAATCCAGATTCACCAGACCAGCCTATGGTATTCAGTTCTCTGCCTTCGGCTGTTCAGACTCCAGCCATGTAAAGTGGATCATTTACACACCTGAAATGACTAATTATTAATACACAGGCCTGCTTAAACTAATACACAAATTTAAATTTAACCTTATTGGAAGAGAACAAAAATTCATAGGTTAAAAAATGCCATTCTTGTAGACTATATACATGTAGTAACTAAACGTTCAGTGGGTAGGATACACATTAATCAAACAAAACTATACTGAATGTCTATAATGTAAATTTGCACCTTAGCCCTGTTGTACCCCTGACAAAGCTCCCCATTTGAGGGGGCGAAACATGTAGGATGTATAGTGTACAGTAGCAGTGAGCTTAGGAGGAATCCTAGAACATATTAAACTAGGACCAATTGGGTGACCCCACCTCCAACCAAGTGAAAGTTTAGTTACTACATGTATGTAGTCAGCAACAAAGTTTTAGCATTTTTGCTCTCTTTCAATAAGGTTACATTTGTGTATTACACCTGAAAGGAATGCTAGGAATAAATCAAAGACTCGCAGTTTTGTTTCAACTTTAGCCTGGCTGCTGAAGTTCCCCTAAAATTAATTAGAAGCCGTGTCTGTGAGGATGTAAATCTGTCGGACGGGGGTGTCCCTCTGGGATCAATTTATTGTTATTTGTTTTGAGATCCCCTCTCCTGGACCATGGCGTGTCAGAGAACATGTCATATATCACAGGAAAATCAATGCCGTCGCTTGCCTGAGCTCAATAAAGAACAAACCCTACTGTATATCAGACAGATCATGCTTGAGATGAATTACATCACAGGTCTGTATCGTCTCCGGAGAACGCGGCCCCCCAGCCTGACCCCCACCTTAACGCCTGATCTGAGGCCGCGGCAGAGCATCAAAGCAAGTGGCGTATTTAAAGGGAATGTGCAGCGGCTGGAAATGCGGAAAGCGAGGACGATTCTCATTCAATGCAGCGGGAAGGACTGGCTTAGAAATAAAAGTTTCTAATGCAGGGTAATGCATATTTATTATATGCAACAGAAAAAAAAAATTGTCTGTTTCTTTGGGGGAGATTTATCAATGCATTACTGACATTTTTTTCTTCTTAATCTGTTCTAACCAGCAGGGAGAACAGTTCTGCATGATAATAAGAATCTTCTTAAATCCTAGTAATAGTGGCAGTTCAGCATGAATTTCCAGAGCTGCACTACAGTTAAGAAAAGTACTAATCCATCCCTAAACTGGCGCAGATTAAGAAGTGCTTGATAGCAGTTCTACAGATGCAGAGTGCAGGCTAGACATTATTTGTGAGGTGCTCCTCCCCCCTGCTGAATTCCTCCTCAGAGCCTGCTGCTATCAATACAGCAGGTGTGTTGGTTACCTCAGCAACAGCAATTCCCCTCGCACACTGCACTGTCTGAGAGACCTTCCTAGCTCCTCCTATTTTACAACAGTTTTAGAAGGAGTCTGCACTATCTAATGATTTCTTAGGATGTCTGAGACAGTTCGGCATGGATTTCTAAAAACCTACTAATGTTTTGTCTCAGACACTCTTGATAAATCTGGCCCACTGAATCTTCCCAAGCTTAGAGGACAACGATCACGAAAAAATTTAAAATTTAATTTAAAATGTACATTACTGCCAGAGTAAAATGCACTACGCACTAGAGTGAAAGTAAAAAGTAGAGTAAAACCGTGATCTAATGCTGGGTACACAGATTGGCCTCCATTCACTAAGCTTAACTCCTGTCTTTAATAACTCTTCTGAGCTGTTTTACAGTTATCACAATTATATCACCATGGGGATAACTGTAAAACAGCTCAGAAGAGTTATTAAAGACAGGAGTTAAGCTTAGTGAATTGAGGCCAATATGTTTTTCTGCTCGATTTTCCATACGATCACTTTTTTCTACTCGATTATCTGCTTGATCCTGCGCTTCTTATCTTCCGCTCGTTTTTCTTATCTTTTTCCATTAACTTCTATCAGAAATTGACCCAAAAAACAATCGGAAGGAATATCGGACAAGTCAGAAATTTTCTATCGAACTCGTGTGTATCAAGCGGAAAAACGTATGGTGTATTCCCAGCATCAGACTTCCTGGAAACAGGATAGTGTGTAGCGCCATCTAGCATCCCCCTGTAAGGTCCGCTGTACCTGGGCAGCGGTGGAATGCCGAGGCTCGGGATGCAGTTCCGACTTCCGGGTCTCGGCAAGCCGCTGACGTCAGTGGGACGCAAGGTGCTTCTCAGATCTCACTGGATAGGCGGAGGACGCGTTCCCAGTACGCGCTCCGCAGATGTAAGCAGTAACTCTGCCGTTCATGTGTGCGTGTCAGCTGATCCAGCTGACACACTGAATTGCTATTGGTTTGTTTTCAATTCTGCTTTTGCTGATTGGTTAGTTCTAATATTTAAACCTGGGGAGCGCCCTCAGTCATTAGCTTTGGCTTGTTGCTGGGTAGCGCTCACTGTCATCTTGGATTTCCTGTTGCCGACTATTGCCTTGTATCCTGACCACACTTAATCTCTGCTGGATTCCTGTTGCCAACCTTGCCTTGTACCTCGACTACGCTTTGCCTTGCCGCCTGGATTGACCTTCTGCTTGAATACGGATTTGCATGAACTCTGCCTGGACTGACTTCGGGTTGCCTTGACTATGTTATCTCTGGAGGCACGCCCACCCCAATCGAGAGCTTCCCTCTGCTGGCTAATCACACATAGGGATGACGTCAAGCGGCGAGTCACACAAGATTTCGCCTGCTTAGACCATACTACGATCAGTATATTTAAACCCCCGGCGGCCACGGCTCGCAAACGGCGCCCGGATACCTGAAAACGATCCTACAGAGGCACTGCTGAGGAAGCGGGTTTTTACCGTGAAACGCGTTGTCTTGTGCAAAATACAATCGTTATTCTAAAGAAACCCCCAGTTTGTATACTTCCCGAAAGGGGACACCTAGAAGGTAGGACCACACCATTTAATACTGAATGCTGTTTCTACCATAGAGTGAATAAAATAGAATATATTATTTCCTTGTTACCGGGCGCCTCCTATTCCCTCCTTAATTTTATCTCTGGAAAGTGCCTATCTGGACTCCCTCACGGTCGCCAGGAACTCCTGGCACTTCTGCCACTTGATTCACTTGTCCGGATAGCCTCATCCACTAAGCCTCAGGTGACTATCTTGTATATTTATACCCACTGTGCCCATATTGCATTCCCAAGATTTATCAGGTTCTGTCTGGTGGATTAACTATCTGTCAGACTGTATGCTACATCTGTATTGTAGTATTGTGTTAGGTAGGAGTTTCCGCAGGTGTTACGGTCAGTCATATGGGCATACAGTCTGAACTGTGTTTATTGACCAGACAAGCCTGACACCCCCACATTGTAAAAAAAAACAACAAAAAACAATGACAGCATTTAAAAAAACAACATAGATAGTTACCTTAGGTATTTAATATGTATGTCATGAGGGTATATTACTGCTATTTTAGCAAATAACGGCTTGTAATTATTGAGAGGGTACAGTGAGAACCCCCCCCCCCCAAAAAAAAAATACACAAAAAATAAAAAATACACTTTTATTTATAAATAACATATTGTCACCGTACATTGTACTAGTACCATAATCTAATGTTGTGATAGCCAGGGCAATTGGGAAAATAAAATGTGTGGGTTTTATCCACAGTAGCATTGTTTATTTTAAAACTATAGAGGATGGAACTGGAGAAATGGAAAAATGAGGAATGAAATGGAAAAAAAAGTGTCACCATTTCTCCAATTCTTACAATGCATAGAGAATAACAAGTATTACCCACTAAGAGCCTAATCTGTGGTGAAAAAAAAAAAAAAAAAAAAAACAAGCTATAGATCATTTAGGTGTGGTAAGCAATAATAAAGTTATTGTCAAATGAATTTGAGGAGCACTGAAAGTTGAAACTGTCTCTTGGTAGGAAGGGTAAAATAGCCTGTGGGGTGAAGTGGTTAAATTTAGTGGGGCTTTAGCCAGGCAAATACAAACTACTATATAAAAATATTTTATATTTCGTCCCTCAGCAGGTTGCAAGTTCCACATAAAGCCCAAGTCATCCTGAAAGCTTAGCGCACCAGGCATGACTGCGATGTAGCGGGACTCTGCAGCGTCCATTTTGTTGAGGACACCGGAGACCTTGTTCCTTATACACCCGGGACGCACTGCTGTTATACAACAGCTTACCATAAATGAACACATAATTGAGCAGCTTCACGGAGAACAAACACAATTTCATTTCACGATGCTCAGGGGGATTGTTAAACTTGTTATCGCATCTTTAGCATGGTAATCGCAAAATGACTCATTACAATCTGTAGACAAGTGGTTAATCATTTCTGTGCTTGCCAAATAATTAACACTTAATAGATTGTCTGCGGGCTGATGGGAAAGGCAGGGGCTTGTTGTGGGGATTTGTCATTTTTTCTTTTACTCTTGGGATAGTTTTTAGCTCAGAGTCTTTAAAGTGTTGCTTTGGAGAAAACCATAGGCCTAATGGCTCCATTTTCACATCTGATCTGGTGGCAGAAATAGGACAGCACCGCTCACCATATGGTCAGGCTGATTTCTTAAAGGACACCCGAGGTGAAAAGAAACTAATGAAATAAATGATTGTATCCATCTTCCTTCTCCTAAAATGACTTTTTCAGATATTCTACAGTTTTATTTTAAGCTAAAGAGAAACTCCAACCTAGAATTGAACTTTATCCCAATCAGTAGATGATACCCCCTTTTACATGAGAAATATAATGATTTTCACAAACAGACCATCAGGGGGCGCTGTATGACTGATTTTGTGCTGAAACCCCTCCCACAAGAAGCTCTGGGTACCGCGGTACTCTGGGCAAACTGCCACAATGTAACAAGGTTCACAGACAGGAATTAGCTGTTTACAGCTGTCTCTAACAGCCAAAACAGCTAGCAGCAGCTACATAACCTGCCCACAGTAAAAATGTCACCATGTAATAAATGTCAGAATGTAAATCGGGGAGAGGAAAGATTTTACAGTGAGCAAACACTGACTAAATCATTTATACATAATTATTGTAAAAAATGAAGCACTTTTTTTACTACATTATTTTCACCGGAGTTCCTCTTTAAATCTACTTTTTAAGCTGTTTTACTGTTTTTGCTCAATGACACATTCGTTGAAGTATGCCAGAGCTAAAATGTATGAACCATTGATCCTTTTTATCTCTTTCTTGCTCTCAGAAACCATTTTCTGCTAGGAAAGTGTTTTATAGTTGGAATGTCTTATCAGTGAGGGTCACACTGTAGTCACTTCCTGTCTGAGTCAGGACTGAGTCAGCCACTTACATACCTGATATTTAATTATTTCAGTCAGAGAAAGAAAAAAAGGATCACAGCATAGGTATTTGTGTGCTGGGCACTGTACATACCCATGTCTATCTCATCATGTCACATGTCACCTCGGGTATCTTTTAATAGCCTATTTTCCAAAGAAATTACTTTCTTTATTTTCTGAAACTTGGGTTCATATTTGGCTCCGTGAGAGGCCTCCATCCTCCTGCCAGACATACATTTCTGTCTTTACACTTTACACAACCGGGGCCCCGGATACCTGAAGGATTTGCTGCAACTGCGTCACACTTCCCACAACCTCAGAACAAAAGGATCCAATAACGTCACCACCCCCAGAGTTCAACTAAAAACCTTTGGAGTCAGAGCTTTCTGTCATGCTGCCCCTACCCTGTGGAATGCCTTGCCAAACTTAATCAAGACAGCTCCAACCCTGCACACATTTATATCAAACCTGAAAAGCCACCTGTTTAGTCTGGTATTTATAATCCCATAACCTTTTCCCCTGTACACATCACTATGTACTGATCTGAGACTAGCTTATGCGCTTTTGGTCCTCCGGGAGAAAAGAGCTTTGCTGTTGCTGTTGTAAAAAGATCAGGTGAGAGGTTCTACCTCTACTACCGTCATCTCCTGTGAAAACTGCCTCGCATCTGCCTTACCTGCGGGAAAGTCCTAAGGCTGGACGTTACAATCAAAACATTTGATTTTGCTCCAATTCAACAAAAACAATCGGTTGTATGAAAAAAACTATTTTTTTTGTTTGTTTGAGAAATTTGATTGGAATTGTTTTTTTTTTTTTTTTTTTTTTTTTTTTTTGAGAATTGTTGATCAGGACGGCTGGAAAAATGTAGTGAGTTGCAATCCAAAAAGCTGAATGGTTATATTGAAGATGAGAAAAACTTTGTGTGTGTAATGATAGAATGGTGAAGAAATTGTTGGGAAAACGTAACATTTGTGACTTCAAGCAAGGCCGGATTTACATCACAGGAGCCTATAGGCACAGATGTCCTGGCACCCTAGACTCCGCCCTCTATCAACCTACAACCCCCGCTGAACTGCACTGCAAGTGTGCTGGCTGTCCCAGCTGTCACTTCTTTCTTACTTCCCTTGCCTGTCATAGGTAGCTACAGGTGCCCCTTAGTATTAGGTAGCCAAAAGTACCCTTAATATTAAGTAGCTAGAGGTGCCCCCAAGTATTAGGTAGCTAGAGGAACCTCAGTATTAAAGAGACACTGAAGCGAAAACAAAAATATATGATATAGTGAATTGGTTGTGTACTATGAATAATTACTAGAAGATTAGCAGCAAAGAAAATATCCTCATACTTTTATTTTCAGGTATATAGTGTTTTTTCTAACATTGCATCATTCTATAATATGTGCAGATTACACAACATTCAGCATTCAAAATGAGTCTTTGGGCCTTTTTCCACTAGCCTGCGATTTGCGATTTGCTGCTGATCGCAAATCGCAAGGTACATTAAACTAATGGAAACTGCAGCAGCAATTTCCATTAGTGCGATCCGATTGCGATGCGATTTTGGTCAAAGCGCAATCGTCGTCCTGCCGCGTTTTGTATGCGATTGAGCTGGACTATAATGAGTATAGTAGCTCAATCGCAATCGCAATCGCATGGTGGAAATTGAAACGCGATTGCGATCGCAAACGGAATCGCGATCGCAATCGCATTTCATAGTGGAAAAGAGCCCTTTCAGAGCAGTCTGTGAAGTAATGACCTCTCCTCTAGCAGAGGAAAAGTAAATAGTCCAGGAACAGTTGAGATAATAAAAGTCAGATAACAGCCCTCTCCATGACTAACTTAGTCGGAGAGCTTAATGGCTTGTTTGCATAGAGATAACAACTGGAGTTTCTCAACTCTTCCTGTACTGGAAACAATTACACTGATGTATCTGATCTTAATGTTTTATTTCTTAGCTGTGCTACACATACAAATCATAATATCATCATTTTTTTTTCGCTTCAGTGTTTCTTTAAGTAGCTAGAGGTGCACCTGACTACTGAAGGGAGATTTGGTCAGTGGAATGCAGAGAGCTGGGTGAGTAACCTCTCCGTTACACTCTCATCAGGACTCTGCATGGGAAAGAGGGAGGGAAGCACTAGGGGAGGGGAGTGAGCCGCCTTTTCCATCATCAGCCGCCTGTAGGCATGTGTCTTCAGTGCCTTTTGGTAAATCCAGCCCTGACATTAAGACCAAGCCTGCTTATGTGCCTAAAATTAGGGGCACTACTTGTAAAATATGAAGAATTTTTGTAAGATCTCTCGGCATCACATCGGGGAGGATCAGGAGCCGCTGTACACACACAAGATTCTCAGTAGTGGCGGTCTTTAGAGGCTGCCACGCCGTGTTTAATCTAAAGCAGGGATGTGAAACTCAAATACAAAGCAGGCCAAAATTCAACTCTGAGACCTAGTCGTGGGCCGACCTCAATGTCTACTGGCAACCTACTTCACTTATAAAGTTCCCTGGTGTCTAATGGCATCATCCCTATACAGTTCCCTAGTGTCTAGTGGTCCACCTTCCTCCCCTATATAGTTCCCTGGTGTCTAGTGGTCCTACCTCCCTCCCCAATATAGTACCCTGGTGTCTAGTCGTCCTCCCTCCCCTATACAGCTCCCTGGTGCCTAGTGGTCTGCCTCCCTATCCTATATATTTCCTTTATGTCTAGTTGTCCTCCCTCCCTCCCCTATATAATTCCCTTGTGTCTAGTGGTCCTCCCTCTCATATATAAGTTCCCTGGTGTCTAGTGGCCCCCCTCCCTCCCCTATATAGTTCCCTGGTGTCTAGTGGTCCTCCCTCCCCTATATAGTTCCCTTGTGGCTAGTGGGCCTCCCTCCCCTATATAGTCCCCTGGTGTCCAGAGGCCCCCACCCTTCTCGTCACAGTTCCCTGGTGTTTAGTGTTTTCCCCTTCCCTCCCCCATATGGCTTCCCTGGTGATCTAGGGCTTCACCTCCAATATAGCTTCCCTGGTGGCCTAGAGTTGGACAAACATAATTCAAAGTGGGGGACCACTTGGGGGCCAAATTGAATGTCTCTGAGGGCCAGATTTGACCCGCGGGCCAGAGTTTGACATATGTGATCTAATGTGTGTATGGAGTATGCGTTATATACCCCGAGAGCTAGGGACGCAGACAACGTCTAATAACACATCGTATGCAGCTGCACATAATGCGGTTCCTTCCCTGGCATGTGTATGAGAGCCAAGAGACAGCAATGTGCCAGATATCTGCACACTTCTCATCTACGGAGGGCAATTACCGCCCCCCTCCAGCCAGGCTCTTCATCTCCAAGCACAGGCGCTGTGATGTCATCGGCGAGGAGGCTCTCCCCCCGCTGAGCCGGGAATTAGGTAAATTAGCAGCTTGAAGAATATTACAAAGAGCTGCATAAATGATCTAAACAGGCCCAGATAAACCCGTCGCTCACCATTTAGAGTGAGTGAACTTCAAGTGTCAAAAATGAAAGCTAAACCCCCAGATTATTCATTAAAAAAAGAGAGCTGTACTGCATCAGCCTTCATTCAGGCACAATCTAGAATATAGAAAACTTTCTTCCACTATAGGAAAGAGACTGAAAAACTGAGCCTGTCCTGTAACAAGAGTCTTTGCAAGATGCCCTGGGGGAGGAGTAAGGTGGTGACATCACACTCTGCAGAGGGGGCGTGTCTGAGACCACAGTTACTTACTCTTACACAGTCACTTCAAGTGTAACTGTCAGGCATAAAATCAAAAATCAATTATTTTTATCTGGTAAACAAGTAAGAAGGATGCTAACCAGGCAATCCAAAAGTTAAAATCACCATTACTTTTCTTGTTGATAAATGATCATTCCCCAGTTTACCTGACTCTAATTTGGTACACACAATTTGGTACACAAAAAGGAAGTTGCAGGGCATGCTGGGTTGTCCTTTTTTGCTTCTCTACTTCCCCACAGACTTATCTAATGCAGCCTGATTGGCTGAAGCCTCTTTCCCTCCTGATTTCCCCTCCCACACCTCTATTCCTCTCTGACTGGTCAATATTTCTCATGCTGAGACAATGCACTTTCTATAGTGAAGGGTGGGCAAATCAGGAAGAGGAGACTAAGGGAGGAAATGACATCAGGATTGGCTTCAAAATAGCCAGAGTTAAAATGGGAAATGCTAAGAAAGATTTTCTCTTTTTTTACTGTAGAAAAATCACTAAAATCAAAATGTGGACAGTGCAATACATATCTTATGTAAGTAGAAAAAGTATTTATCTCCACTTAGCACCCATCACCCTTTTTTTTCCACAATGAACCTCCCCATAAGGGAGGATCAATTGGGCAGCGTGGTGGCGTAGTGGTTAGCGCTCTCGCCTTGCAGCGCTGGGTCCCCGGTTCAAATCCGAGCCAGGTCAAAATCTACAAGGACTACACTACGCTACATGCACTATACATACATCGACATAGGACTATGGTAGGGACTAGATTGTGAGCCCCTCTGAGGGACAGTTAGTGACAAGACAATACTCTGTACAGCTCTGTGTAATATGTCGGCGCTATATAAATACTTAAATATATAAATAAAAATACATAAATGGTGGTTCCTAAGGTAGTATGCTGGGGGGGGGGGGGGTCGAGGGTTAAGGGGAGTGTCATTACTTACCTATATGGGGCTGCCCCTCTAGCCTCCCCTATTTCTATAACCCTTATGGAGGCACTGGCCCCGTTCCCCACCCTTGTGGGCACACACTATCCCACAAAGTCATTGGTGAAGAAGTGTTAAGCAAGGTTTCCTGACTTGCAGAGTTAACAGGCACTTATGGTTCCTATTTATTTATTAAGGCAAAGAGGACCATTACAGGTGCAGGAGCTAGAGCAGCCAATCAGAAATCATTGTGCATCGCCCTGACTGCTCTAATGGTACCTGCGGTTACGCAAAGCAACGTCCCTGCTCTTTGCATGCCTCTGGAAATCATTTTGATGTATTAATAATGCACAAAGCTCCAGCCCCAGACATGTCTAAAACTCTGCAGTCAGTCGTTTTACTAACCGAGCAGCAGACGGTATATCCCGCCATCAGTGACTGCAGAACAGAATTACTGCTTAAAGAGGAACCGTGACCAAGAGCTGAACTTCATCCCAATCAGTAGCTGATAACCCCTTTCCCATGAGAAATCTTTACCTATTGTATCATCAGGGGGCTCTGTATGGCTGATATTGTGGTGAAACCCCTCCCACAGTGTGATGTCATGACCATGGTGCTGACATCACACTGTGGGAGCGTTGTTGCATTGTGGGAAATAACAGCTGTTTCCAACTGCAAAAAAGGAAGCAGCATCTCCTTTTACTGACATCACCTGCCAGCAGTAAAAATGTCGCCATGTGATAAATGTCAGAATGTAAATCAAGGAGAGGTACAATTTTACAATGGGAAAACACTGACTAAATCATTTATACATAATTATTGTAAAAAATGAAGCATTTTTTTTTAATTCCATTATTTTCACTGGAGTTCCTCTTTAATGAAAGTCGCACATTTTTCTGAACGTTTATAGTATGTTTCGAAAGGTCTAGACTCAAACCTTGCCACAGAGCTGTTCTCTTCACCACAGTGATATTCCAACTTCACATGGTCTCGTGGTTCACCCAAAAAGAGTAAGAGGGGCTTGCCAGTTACCAACAACCCACACTATAAGGTTGTATATCTCGCATTCCATTCAAAGTATAAATGGACCTTGATCAACCATGGATCCAAGCATTCATCATTCCCTCATTCCAATATGGTATGGTGTCCAGGAAGGACAATATATAAACATATCAAAAAACGGCAACTCTAAGTGTAACCAGTTTATTGTAAAACCATTGATATTAAACCATAAAAGAACAAAGATAAAAATAACTTACATACAGGGCCCAAGACCTGGGAACCCCGAATCAAATTTGCACGTGTATGCTGTTCCACAAACAGTAAGATTTCTTGACCGGTTTCACAGGATCACCTGATGATGCTAGACTGCGAAACCGGTCGGGAAAGAAATGGTTTACACTTAGAGTTGCCGAGTTGGAATATCACTGTGGTGAAGTCCAATAGACTGTAAAATATTCCTTTTACAATCTGCGCTGACTTTTTATTATTATTTTGAGAGCTTTGGACATTGCTTATCCTCGGCAGCGATCACTTGTTTTAGTTCCTCTGGCGCAGATAAACGGTTTGCTGATTATTCGGTTCACCCTACGCCAAAATGACGAGCAGGGATGTGCCATGTACGCCCCTCCCCCGGCCGAATACTTTTCACCGCTTTCACAAACCGCCTTTCCAGCAGTCAGACTCGGAGGGGGGAGCACGGGGGGGGCAGATTGCGGAGAGGAAGGGAGGGAGAGGTCGGGCTGCCCTCCCCGCGGCTAACTCCCCCCTCCATACTGGGCGGCAGCTGCCTATGTAACCTATACTGGGGGGGGGCACCTACCTAATCTAACCTATACTGGGGGGGGCACCTACCTAATCTAACCACACTGGGGGGCACCTACCTAATCTAACCTATACTGGTGGGCACCTACCTAATCTAACCACACTGGGGGGCACCTACCTAATCAAACCACACTGGGGGGCACCTACCTAATCTAACCACACTGGGGGGCACCTACCTAATCTAACCACACTAGGGGGCACCTACCTAATCTAACCTATACTGGAGGGCCCCTACCTATCTAACCTGTATTGGGGGCACCTACCTACCTAGCCTATACTGGTGGCAACTATACTGGCTACCTATATTGGAGGCACCTACCTAACTAACCTATACTGGGGGCACCTACCTATCTAACCTATTCTGGGGGCAACTATACTAGGGCACCTATGCCTGGCTACCTATATTGGGGGGACATATAGCTGGCTACCTATACTGAGTGCAACTAGACCTGGCTAACCTATACTGCAGGCATGTATACATGGCTCCGCGGGGGGCGCAATTTTAACACCCTCGCCCTGGGTGCATTTTAGCCTAGAAACTGCCCTGGTCCACTTCATAGTTTATACTTATAGGACAACTGAAGTAAGAAGGCTATGGAGGCTGCCATATTTATTTCCTTTTAAACGATACCAGTTGCCTGGCAGCCCTGCTGATCTATTTGGCGGCAGCAGTGTCTGAATAACACCAGAAACAAGCATGCAGCTAATCTTGTCAGATCTGACAGTAATGTCAGAAATACCTGATCTGCTGCATGCTTGTTCAGGGGCTATGGCAAAAAATATTAGAGGCAGAGGATCAGCGGGAAAGCCAGGCAACTGGTATTGCTTAAAGTAATCATCAGCCAAATGAAAAGAAAGCCAATTTACTTATCTGGGGCTTTCTCCAGCCCCTTGCAGCCGACTGTCCCACGCTGACAGCTCCGCTCTCCACCACCAGCCCATGGTCCCCAGTTGGCTGCAAGGGGCTGGAGAAAGCCCCAGGTGAGTAAATTGGCTTTCCTGTCATTTGGCTGGTGATTCCTTTAAACTTTAAAGGAATCACCAGCCAAATGACAGGAAAGCCAATTTAAAGTTTAAAGGGAAATAAATATGGCAGCCTCCATATCCCTCACACTTCAGCTGTCCTTTAACCTAAATGCAGGGATGTCAAAGTCCAGTCTTGAAAGACACACATTTTTGGCACAGCTCAAATTAATCGACGGGACTGAACAAGGAAAGGTATGCTTCATTAAGTAGAGCACATTTCACCATCTCTCAGTCTGTCCTAACCACCGGCATGTAGATGGTTCTTGAGGACTGGAGTCTGACACCTGTGTACTAAGGAAATCCTTCAGGTGGCCACTAATGGTCCAATTTCTAGCAAAAAAAATTTGAGCGATCAGAAATTCTGATCGGATTGGTTGTAAATGATCTCCGTTGATGGGCACAATCGTTCACGAACGACTACAAAAAATAGTTGTCCAATTGGATTTTGGTCAAACCAAAATTTGGATTTGGTTGTGATAGATAGGAAGCAAAGATTGGTTCATTGATGGTGTAGTTAGTGGCCATCTTTACACTAATCAACGAGGCTGCTCTGAGAATTTCCCTCGTCCAGTTTTGGGGTTATTCGGACTGTAATTCATTCTGGAATCTTCTGTTTACCGGTTGAGCGTGCTAAACTCTTGAAACAAGCCTGTGTGCATGGAGGCGCTGCATGTGACTGTGTGTCTATGAGCGCCGGCAGACAGGGGCTGGGCGGGAGCCAGGTGACCTACATGGAGGCACAGCGGACTCAGAGCTAAACATCACATCTAATTAGGGAATTATGTGCAGTTATGAAACTCAGAGTCCTATTTATTGACAAAAAGAACACACTGCGGAGCCGAAAACAAAGAGTCCTTAAAGAGGCCCTGTAGTGACATATAGTAGGAATTATTATCATTATTTAGTATTTATATAGCGCCGACATCTTACACAGTGCTGTACAGTGTATGTGTAGAAATTATATATATATATATATATATATATATATATATATATATATATATATATATATATATATATATATATATATATATATATATATATATATATACACACACACACACACACACACACACACACAGGTTAGACAAGATAATGGAGACACCTAACATTTTGGCATCATAATCTTTGAACATGTTTTAAGCAATCAAAACTTGACATACAGTATGTTACTGTTTTCTGTTTATTATTTTTGTTATTGGATATGTTTAACCACTTGAGGACCACAGTGGTAAACCCCCCTAAAGACCAGGTTGTGTTTTGCATAATTGGCCACTGCAGCTTTAAGGCCAAGCTGCAGGACCGCACAACACAGCACACAAGTGATCCCCCCCCCCATCTTCTCCCCACCAACAGAGCTCTCTGTTGGTGGGGCCTGATCGCCCCCCTCCAGTGTTTAATATATATATATATATATATATATATATATATATATATATATATATATATATATATATATATATATATATATATATATATATTTATGTTTTGTTTTTTTTACTATTTTTTAGATATTTATTTAACACCCCCCCCCCCCCCCAGCCAGCCAATCATAGCGATCAGCTCTCTTAGGCTTCACCCTATGAGATTCGATCGCTCTCTTGGCCCCCAGGGGGGCAGCCGTGTCACAGCGCTGTACATGTAAATAGACGGCGATCACTCCGTCTAACAGTCTCCCGAGCGGCAATAGCCGCTAGATTGTAAGTCTTTGGGCAGTGTCCTCCTCCTTTTGTGTCCTACCTGATCATGCTGCATGCACCTCCATTACTGTGAACCCATGCTATGCATCTGAGTGAACCTAACTTGCCTAATATCCATGCTCCCCTCCAGTGACTAAGCATTACCTTGTACTCATACTGTGGTCTTTCTTGTGTTCCTGTATTGTCATTTTGCTGTATGTCACCCCTAAATATTGTCTGTAACCTAAACTAATGTCCAGCGCTGCGTAATATGTTGGCGCTTTATAAATATAATAAATAAATAATAAGAGGGGGCGGAGCTCCGCCCCCCGAGAAGGAGATGCGCGCACAGCCTGCGCGTGATCTCCTGCAAAATGCAGCCCCAGGACTTAACGCCAATTGGCGTTAGGCGGTCCTGGGGTTGCCACCACGACCACGCCCATTGGCGTGGGGCGGTCTTTAAGTAGTTAAATAAAATCATTGTTTTTTACAGATATTTAAACCAAAGTTGGTTATAATTTATAAAAATGGCAGATCTCTCAGACTTACAAAGAGGCCAAATTGTTGGTGTTGGACTCATATGGCAGGCGCTACTGTAAGGGCCCTTTTCCACTAGCAGTCGCTAGCGTTCACGCTGAACGCTAGCGATTGCTGAATCACAAAAGTGCAGGAAATCTCCGGCGATTGCATTCACGATTTTGCTATGCTGTAGTGCATAGCAAAATCGTGGCAAATATTGCTCCGTGGCCTGATCGCGTTTGAGGCAAAAACGAATTGCGGTAGTGGAAATACCTACCGCGATTCCTATGTTATTTAGCAAACCCTAGCGATTGTAAAATCGCTAACGGTTTGCGATTTACCTAGCGCAAACGCGCTAGTGGAAAAGGGCCCTAAGAGAAACTGCCCGAATCTTTGGCATTTCAAGAAGTACTGTCTCAAAAGTAATGACTGCCTTTGAAAGAGAAGAAAATACGTCCTCAGCAAAGCACAGTTGTGGCCGAAAGTTGAAGTTGTATGAGAGAGACCGTCGGACTCTAAATTGAATTGTTAGAAAAGCTCGCAAGACCACAGCTCCTAAAATCACTGTAGAGCTGAATGAACACCTACAGAACCCAGTTTCCACAAAAACTGTTCGTCGGGAGCTGCACAAATTTGGATTCCCTGGAAGAACTGCAATTAGAAAACCTCTGCTCTCAAAGACAAATGTTTCAAAGCGTTTAGAGTAGTGTAGAAACCACCAGAATTGGTCCCTCGAGCAGTGGAAAAATATGTTTTTCTCTGACGAATCATCGTTTACCTTATTTCCGACCTCCAGCCGAGTGTACGTTTGGAGACAGCCGAAAAAAGCATTTCATCCAGACTGCCTTCTCCCAACCGTAAAACATGGCGGGGGTTCTGTGACGATCTGGGGTGCTATTTCTTGGAAATCCGACGGGCCAATGATTTCCCCTCACGGAAGAATTAATAGCCGAGACTATTTAGGAATTTTGGGTGACAAAGTTCATCCTATGGTTCAAGAACTGTTTCCGGAGGGAAATGCCATCTTTCAAGATGGTAATGCCCCAATCCATACAGCTAGAATTGTTAAAGAATGGCACGAGGAACATTCTAATTAAGTTGACCATCTCATCTGCCCACCACAATCCCCAGACCTCAGCATTATTGAGCATTTATGGTCGTTATTAGAGATTCAAGTAAGAAGTTGATTTCCGCCGCCATCGTCTCTAAAAGAACTGGAGGGTGTTTTAACTGAATATTGGGCTAAAATTCCTTTGGAAACAATTTACAATTTGTATGAATCAACACCTCAGAGAATTGAGGCTGTAATTGCCGCAAAAAGTGGACCTACACCATATTAACCACTTTACCCCCGCGCGTACGTATTTCTCCGCCCCTTTTTCCTTCCTTTAACAACCAGGGACGGAGAAACACATACTTTCCGCGTTCCCGGCGCTGCCCGCGCTCCCGCTCGTAAACACGCCGCCCGCCGCTAGTAAACACGCCGCCGCCCGCTCGCCCAGAGATCAATGAACGGGAAAATCCATTCCCGTTCGTTGATCTAAGCCCCGCAATGATCAGCTGCTCTCCTATGGGCAGCGCGATCATTGTGAGAAAAAACTCACGTGTCCAGCCTCCTTATACTTCCTCCAAGCTTCCGGAAGGAAGCTTGGAGGTCGCATTAAAACAAAAAGTTACTGTGGCAATCTTGTGGCCAAATAGTAAACTACACCCTACACATTTTTCACATACAAATAAATGACTTTTACATATAAAATTAACTCATTACCTCCCACACTCCCCATTATTTTTTTTTTGTAATTAAAAAAAAATTAAAAAATTTACAATTAAAAAAAATACATAAATAGTTACCTTAGGGACTGAACTTTTTAAATATTTATGTCAAGAGGGTATAACACTGTTACTTTATAAACTATGGGCTTGTAATTATGGATGGACGCAAAAATGAAAAAAATGCACCTTTATTTTCAAATAAAATATTGGCGCCAAACATTGTGATAGGGACATAATTTAAATGGTTTTATAACCGGGACAAAAGGGCAAATACGTTTCATGGGTTTTAATTACAGTAGCATGCATTATTTAAAAACTATAATGGCCGAAAACTGAAAAATAATTATTTTTTTCCCCACATTTTTCCTATTTTCCCATTAAAACACATTTAGAAAAAAATAATTCTTGGCATAATGTCCCACCTAAAGAAAGCCTAATTGGTGGCGGAAAAAACAAGATATAGTTCATTTCATTGCGATAAGTAATGATAAAGTTATAGATGAATGAATGGAAGGAGCGCTGAAAGGTGAAAATTGCTCTGGTGCTCAGGGGGTAAAACCCCTCAGTGGTGAAGTGGTTAAAATATATTTTGTTGATTTTCAAGGTGTTTCCATTATTTTGTCCAACCCCTTTATACAGGATCTTCTCCAAAAATTAGCATATTGTGATAAAGTTCATTATTTTCTGTAATGTGCTGATAAACATTAGACTTTCATATATTTTAGATTCAAATACACACAACTGAAGTGGTTCAAGCCTTTTATTGTTTTAATATTGATGATTTTGGCATACAGCTCATGAAAACCCAAAATTCCTATTTCAAAAAATTAGCATATTTCATCTGACCAATAAATTAAAAGTGTTTTTAAAACAAAAAAAAAGTCAACCTTCAAATAATTATGTTCAGTTATGCACTCAATACTTGGTCGGGAATCCTTTTGCAGAAATGACTGCTTTAATGTGGCGTGGCATGGAGGCAATCAGCCTGTGGCACTGCTCAGGTGTTATGGAGGCCCAGGATGCTTCGATAGCGGCCTTAAGCTCATCCAGAGTGTTGGGTCTTGCGTCTCTCAACTTACTCTTCATAATATCCCACAGATTCTCTATGGGGTTCAGGTCAGGAGAGTTGGCAGGCCAATTGAGCACAGTAATACCATGGTCAGGAAACCATTTACCAGTGGTTTTGGCACTGTGAGCAGGTGCCAGGTCGTGCTGAAAAATGAAATCTTCATCTCCATAAAGCTTTTCAGCAGATGGAAGCATGAAGTGCTCCAAAATCTCCTGATAGCTAGATGCATTGACCCTGCCCTTGATAAAGCACAGTGGACCAACACCAGCAGCTGACATGGCACCCCAGACCATCACTGACTGTGGGTACTTGACACTGGACTTCAGGCATTTGGGCATTTCCCTCTCCCCAGTCTTCCTCCAGACTCTGGCACCTTGATTTCCGAATGACATGTAAAAGTTGCTTTCATCCGAAAAAAGTACTTTGGACCACTGAGCAACAGTCCAGTGCTGCTTCTCTGTAGCCCAGGTCAGGCGCTTCTGCCGCTGTTTCTGGGTCAAAAGTGGGTTCATGCTTCCATCTGCTGAAAAGCTTTATGGAGATGAAGATTTCATTTTCCAGCACGACCTGGCACCTGCTCACAGTGCCAAAACCACTGGTAAATGGTTTACTGACCATGGTATTACTGTGCTCAATTGGCCTGCCAACTCTCCTGACCTGAACCCCATAGAGAATCTGTGGGATATTATGAAGAGTAAGTTGAGAGACGCAAGACCCAACACTCTGGATGAGCTTAAGGCCGCTATCGAAGCATCCTGGGCCTCCATAACACCTGAGCAGTGCCACAGGCTGATTGCCTCCATGCCACGCTGCATTGAAGCAGTCATTTCTGCAAAAGGATTCCCGACCAAGTATTGAGTGCATAACTGAACATAATTATTTGAAGGTTGACTTTTTTTGTTTTAAAAACACTTTTCTTTTATTGGTCGGATGAAATATGCTAATTTTTTTTAGATAGGAAATGTGGGTTTTCATGAGCTGTATGCCAAAATCATCAATATTAAAACAATAAAAGGCTTGAACTACTTCAGTTGTGTGTATTTGAATCTAAAATATATGAAAGTCTAATGTTTATCAGTACTTTACAGAAAATAATGAACTTTATCATAATATGCAAATTTTTTGAGAAGATCCTGTATATATATATCCGTCACTAACTGCCCCCCCTCAAATGAGCTCACAATATAATCCCTACCACTGTCATATGTCTATATCATGTAGAGTATGGATAGTAGTCTACAGCCAATTTAGGAGGGAGCTAATTAACTTATTTGTATGTTTTTGGGATGTTGGGAGGAAACCGTAGTGCCCAGAGGAAACCCATGCAGACACGGGGAGAACATACAAACTCCTTGCAGATAGTGTCCTGGCTGGTATTTGAACAGGTGACCCAGCGCTACAAGGCGAGAGTGCTAACCACTACACTGCCATGCAGTAAATTATTCAGTAAACCCACTTATATGGTAATTTTCCTGGTTTCAGCATCAGAAACACTTCCTAAACACTTCCTATAGCTATGTATTTCTGCATATTGGTATGTAGCCCCACCCTCCCAATGATGTCACAGCATAGGCTGTTTAGCTATGCAGAATTCTCCTCCACCAGAGCATTCTGGGAGACAAGGTATTAGAGCTGCACGATTTAAGGGAAAAATCGAAATTGCGATTTTTCTCTCAGAAATTGCAATTTCGATTTTCCCCCACTTTTTTTTCTAAACAAGCTTTTGCACTTTAGGGCAGCTGGGAGGGAGGGGGGGTGATTGGGGGGGGGGGGTCATTTTAAGACGATCTAGTGATCGTCTACTCTCTGCAGCAGCTTTGTGCCCGCACTGCCCGGCCCGTTGTCTGTAGTACCTTGTGTCTGTCTGGCCCCGCTGTGCGCGGATTGGCCAGAAGCAGTGAATATGTATGAGTGTTAATGAGCGGGGGGCGGATCCACTTGAGCGAGCGTCCAGGCACATGCAGCTTTACCAATCACTGGATAGCGATGGAATGACGGCAGCGGTAGGCGGAGCTGTACAGAGCATACAGCTCCGCCTACCGCTGCCGTCATTCCATCGCTATCCAGTGATTGGTAATGTTGCTGTATGTGCCCGGCCGCTCGCTCAAGTGGATCCGCCCCCCCCGCTCATTAACACTCATACATATTCACTGCTTCTGGCCAATCCGCGCACAGCGGGGCCAGACAAGGTACAGACAGCGGACCGAAAAAACAAGGTTACTGACGATCAGCAGATCGTCTTGCCACGAACCGCGGTTTCGGTTTTAAACCGAGAAACCGTGCAGCCCTACAAGGTATATTTCGTACTGGCTTCAGAACTCCCAGTAAAAAAACATTCCTCAGAGATCACCTGGCAGGACTAAAGATGTTGCCACCATGTGAGAAATGTCAGAAAATAAATCAGGGAGAGGAAAGATTTTACATTGGGGCAAACACTGACTAAGTACTCTATAAATGTATACTGAAAAAATAAGTGATTTTATTTCATTATGTTATTTTCACTATATTATCATCATCTGTTCCTTTTACTTGCAGTGGAGCCGGCCCCCTATCCGTGGAGAGCCTCCAATCAGATCTATGTGTTGCTGTTCTCTTGATCTCATTATATGATTTCCCCATCTCTTTCATTTCTTCTTCCTATGATCTCCTCTATATGGCTTCCAAGTCTGTCCCCTTCTTCCTGGCCCGCATGGATTTTATTCTAGCGATTTTCTTTTTATAAATTCCTTTCCCTTTCTGAGGGTGTGGCCTATCCAACCCCACTTCCATTTCATCTACTGTGAAAAAAGTAAGCAGATAAAATCTGACATGTTTTGGACTAGTTCATCTCCTCATGGGGGATTATCAGGGTTTTCTTTGCTTTCAAAAGCATTTCCTGAACATCAAATGCTAAGTCTAACTGCCAAAAACGTTTGCAAGCGAGTAGGGAAGCTGGCTGGTATATTACTATTTTGGCAGTTAGACTGAGCAACTGTTGTTCAGGAAATGCTTTTGAAAACTATAAAAAAAACAAAACTGAGAATTGCTCCAGAGGAGATGGACTAATCCAAAACCTGTCAGTTCTGTCACATTTTAACAGCTTCCTTTTTAGCTGTAGTGGTCCTTTAACTGAATTTCTTTCGGTAGTTTGTTGGTGTTTTTCCACAGTTCTTTGTTTGTTTGTCCCTTTCTCCAGTGGTTTTATATTCATATGTCTCCATAGGCAGCTGTTTACAAAGATATGGATTTTTGTGGTAATGGGTTGTGTGACCTTTGAAGTTTCCCTTACGTATAAAAGTTCTGCTTTCATATATAGGCCCAGAGGTTGCAGACAAGTTTCTACACCAATTCACAAATCTGATTTTATTTAATTACACACAATTGATCCCTACAGAAGTATGTTAAAAAATAACTTTTAATAATAGATTTAAAACTGAGCAAGAGAGCACTTTGCTCTCATTTTTTTGTTTTCTTTATGGATTGTATATACACAATGCTTTATATTTCCTAATGCACTAGCACCTCTTAGCACAGAGCACTTTCTTTTCCCTGACGACGACTCCAGTTTAGGGGTCGAAACATGTCGGATTGGTGGGGGGTCCATATCTTTATCTATATGTAGAAAATAAGGCTATATTAGTCCAGTGTTTGGGCCTAGAAGCACGGTCACATAGAAACTGTTAAATTTGTGTGAGTGCTTCCTTATATACGTATGGTCCCATCCTGGTTATGTGTATTATGAGAAAACAAATAAGTAAAAACATTTTAAATCTATTATTAAAAGTTATTTTTTAACATACTTCTGTAGGGATCAATTGTGTGTAATTAAGTTTCTACACCACCAGCTCTGAATCTGTCCTCTGTTCCTCCATCCTGGTCTGGTATGCCGGCTCCTCCACCAGGGACATATACAAACTACAGAGGGTCATCAGATCAATGGGAGACCCCTCCCCCTCACTTAACCTCCCATACAACTCCACACTGGGCTCCAGAGGATTGCCAACGACCCCTCTCACCCTGCTCACCATTTCTTCAATCGGCTACCATCAGGCCGTAGACCATCTCCACCAGGACTTCACGGCACAGGAACTCCATTTTTTCCTCTGCTGTCAACCTGTTGAACTCCCTCCATGCCCTCCCACCTCCAGCACCCACCACCCTCACTTCTTCCCCCCCCCCCCCCCCCTAAAGGAAACCAGAGATGAACGCTTTAACACAAAATAAACATATCCGATAGATTTTACTGAATAAATACTATCCGCTATTATTGCCACTCTGGTGTGCCGTTTTTTGTGTCTTTTTACTAAAACTCTACGCAAAACACAGTTCATCAGAAAAGCATATTATTTAGTGGGCTGTGTGCAAAATGACTAAGGGCTCTTTCACATCAGAGCTTGCGTTGGAGAACGCTCAAAGCATACGTTTTGTTGTATGCGTTTTAATGCGTTTTGATATGCGTTGCACTTCAGTGAGTGTGCGTTTTTAATCCGTTTTCAATGCGTTACAGCACATAGGAAAACGCAGGTAATTTTTTTTCTTTTAGTTTTCAAATTTCTACATTGTTCCTCTGTTGCATTCTGGGACTGATTGCCTGCGTTAACGGATTAAAAACGCGCATAGTGTGCGTTTTACATTGACTAACATTGTAACGCATAAAGCTAGCATCGGCCAAAAAACTGCGCCAGGGTGCAGTGTAACGCAACGCACAAAAAGGCTGCGTTATATGTGAAAGCTAAAATGAAAGTCTATGGACTTTCATTTCACCTTGGGTAACGCAAACTTTACCCTTTGCGTTGAAACGCAGAAAATCTGCCCTAATGTGAAAGAGCCCTAACAAATATAGATGAAAAAAATAGCTCCTTCCTCTGCACCAGCAGCTCCTCCCATCTCATCACAGCTCTCTGTGATGGTGCAGTATACAGAACAGGAAAGCAGAGCCAGAAGGGGGCATCAGAGAAGACAGACTCAACTGTTGAACTTACCCGGGGCTTCTAATGTTCCCCCGCAGACATCCTGTGCCCGCGCAGACACTCACTGATGCTCCGGTCCCGCCTCCGGTTCACTTCTGAAATTTCAGACTTTAAAGTCTGAAAACCACTGCGCCTGCGTTGCCGTGTCCTCGCTCACGCTGTTGTCACCAGGAGCGTACTGCGCAGGCGCAGACTGTACTGGGCCTGCACAGTATGCTCGTGGTGACACAACAACGCAGGCACAGTGGTTTTCAGACTTTAAAGTCTGAAATTCCAGAAGTGAACCGGAGGCGGGGCCGGAGCATCGGTGAGTGGCTGCGCAAGCGCAGGATGTCTGCGGGGGACTATTAGAAGCCCCGGGTAAGTTCAACTCATTTTCCCCTGACCCCCCTACAGTATCCCTTTAAGGCTGCGGCCGACAGACTGTTAGACTGTCTAGTGAAACTCTGTTTCTGTAATGTACCTTGTTTTCTTGTTGACTCTGAGCTATGTAAGTGCCAAATCCAGTTCCAGGCACGATTGATTGGCAAATAAAAATGATTCTGATATAGTATTAACCTCCTTAGCGGTAACCCCGAGTCAGGCTCAGAGCTGGAAATCTGCAGTTCAGAGCGGTAACCCCAAGCCTGACTCGTGCTTGGTGCCGCGAGGTTATTACAGAGCGCAGCGGGCGTTTCAACTCACCTTCCCCGGGGTCCAGACGCCGGCAACCATTCTTCTTCCCGTACTCTGGGGCTCTGGATCCCTCTGGTGAGACCGTCATCTGTTGTCATGACAGCAGCTGGCAATCTCACTATAGGGTTACAGTGCCACCCGGAGGACGGAGGGAAAACTGCAGCGCTGGATTCCAGGGAGGTAAGTACGGGCTGGGGCTGCTGCAGGCGTTCTGGTGGCATGATTGTTACGCGGTTTTAGGGTCACCGCTTTGTGACCCTAAAAAATAGAAATAATCATACTGCCAGGGAGGCTAAAAGTGTGAAATTTTTTTTGGGAGAGGTTTTTATTTCTCCACATACAGGGTACAACTGCATCAATATTCTGTTTGCTTTCTCTATTCGACTTTAACACAACAGTTCCTCTTTAAAGAGACACTAAAGCAAAAAAAAAAAAATGATGATATAATGAATTGGTTGTGTAGTACTGATAATTACTAGAACATTAGTAGCAAAGAAAATATACTCATATTTTTATTTTCAGTTATATAGTGTTTTTTATAACATTGCATCATTCTCTAATATTAGCATTTTATACACTACTCAGCATTCTAAATGATTTTACAGAGCAGTCTTGTGAACTATTGACCTGTCCTCTGCAGAGAAAAAAACATTACAATGACTGACAGTTGAGATAATAAGCTTTAGAAGACAGAGCTCTCTGCGACTTTGAAAGTCGTGGAGCTCAATGGCTCTTTTCCATAGATAACAACTGGAGTTTCTTAACTTTTCCTGTACTGGAAACACTATTAGACTTATGTCTCTGCTCCTAATGTTTCATTTCTAAAGGTGCCCATACACTCGTCAGATTGGCAGCAGATAGATAAGAAATCCATCTGATGATCTATCTGATGCGTTTTTAGAACATTTTTTACCAGGATAGAATTCCAATAGATTTCAGTTTGAAATCTATTGAAATTCGAACTGATGGCATTTTTTTGCCATCAGATTTCCATTAAGGCCAATGCAAACTGATAAGCAATCTCATCAGATCGACCTAAATTTTCCATCCTGCCTGGTCGACGGAAATCCATCGAAATCGATCGAAATCAGCCATCGATCGGTCGATTGGCCAACCGATTTGCAAACGATCAATCGATCGATCGGTCGGCCACAAAATCGGCTGAGTGTATGGGCCCCTTTAGCTGTACTACACATACAGATCATTATATCATCATTTTTTTTCACTTCAGTGTCTCTTTAAGATCAGCCAGCTATTGTAGAACTACAAATGCCAGCATGGTCTGCCCACAAGCTCAGTAATGGTCCTTGTAGGAAGGGACTTCTAGCACCCCAATTTCTGGCAGACCGCAGACAGCATTTAGGCCAAGATAATTATCGCGTCCGTTGGTGCGTCTTGCCAAGTCACTGAGCAGTGAAATTGCAGCCCCCCCCCCCCCTCCTCCGCCTGGCCAAGCATTTCCAGCGACAACCAGCCGAGCCTAAAATAGACTGCGCGGAGCCGCACAGGGATATAAATAATGCAGCACTGATTTGATTTTCGGAGTCTGTCCACTCAGCGGAGCTGTCCCTCTTGAAAGGGAGCGCTGCTCAATAAATTCAGGAGAGATTAGGAGGCATATTTTAAACCTGGGGCAGCTAAAAATAGAACGGCGTGTAATGGAAGATTGGACGCGATCTGAATGCGAACGGCTGCAGGCGGACTCGCTAAACGTGCGCATTAACAGACAGTTGAACGCAAGGTCAGCGAGCGATGCTACACACCGGGAGTGATACTGATACGATGGGCAGGTGAATGCTGTTACCGTGTTTGTATTTGCTTTTTTATTTTATATTTTAACCATTATCAGTTTATATGAAACCTACATGCAATTCTGATTCCCTATAGATTAAATTAGAATGACAGCCAGACATAATATACATTGAACACGCCTCTCTCCTACCTCCTTACTACCCATATTCCCCATATAGTATAGGAATCCCGTCTGTGTACATTCAAAAGTGATGTTAAAACAGATGTGAGATGTAGGTGATAGTAGAATGTTGGTAAATTTACCGATATTCTACTATGTGCATTTACCATTAGTAGAGTATCAGTAACTTTACAGATATTGCCCTATCACTTACCCTAACCTAACTTTTACATTACTCCTCCCATACCTGCACGTAACACAGGCCCGGATTTAACTCACAGGCACAGATGTCCTGGCAGTCTACAAACTCCCACCAATCCATATGGCAAGTGTGCTGGCTGGCCCAGCTGTCACTTCTCCCTTACTTCCCTTGCCCATCTTAGGTAGCTATAAGTGTCCATAAGCATTAGGCAGGCAGTAGAACACTCAATATTAAGTAGCTTGTGGTGCCCCAAGTATTAGGTAGCTAGAGGAACCTCAGTATTAAAGTGAGCCTAAACTGAGAAGGATATGGATTTTTCCTTTTAAAATAATACCAGTTGCCTGACTCTCCTGCTGATCCTGTGTCTCTAATACGTTTAGCCATACCCCCACAACAAGCATGCAGATTCAGGTGCTCTGACTGATGTCAGACTGGATTAGCTGCATGCTTGTTTCAGGTGTATGATTCAGCCACTACTGCAGCCAAAGAGATCAGCAGGACTACCAGGCAACTGTTATTGTTTGAAAGGAAACATCCATATCCCTCTCAGTTAAGGTTCCCTTTAAAGAGACTCTGAAGCGAGAATAAATCTCGCTTCAGAGCTCATAGTTAGCAGGGGCATGTGTGCCCCTGCTAAAACGCTGCTATCCCACGGCTTAACGGGATCCCTTCACCCCCAAACCCACCCCGCAAAAGTTGGTCGCAAATTTGGTCGTAAAATTCTCTTCCTGGAGGCAGGGCTAACGGCTGCAGCCCTGCCTCTCAGCGCCGTCTATCAGACGCGCATCGCCGCCTCTCCCCCGCCACTCTCAGTGAAGGAAGACTTAGAGGGCCGGGGGAGAGGCGGAGATACACGCTGACAGACGCGCGTGGGGCAGGGCTGCGGTGGTTAGCCCTGCGACAACCAGGAAGCGCTCCCCCGCTGCACCGAGGGGATTTGGGGGTGAAGGGACCCCCGTTAAGCCGTGGGATAGCGGCGTTTTAGCAGGGGCACACATGCCCCTGCTATCTATGAGGTCTGAAGCGAGATTTATTTTCGCTTCAGACTCTCTTTAAGTAGCTAGAGGTGTCCCCAAGTATTAGGTAGCTAGAAGAGCCTCAGTATTAAGTAGCTTGTGGTGGCCCCAAGTATTAGGTAGCTAGAGGAACCTCAGTATTAAGTAGTTAGAGGTGCCCCCAAGTATTAGGTAGCTAGAAGAGCCTCAGTATTAAGTAGCTAGAGGTGCCCCCAAGTATTAGGCAGCTAGAAGAGCCTCAGTATTAAGTAGCTTGTGGTGGCCCCAAGTATTAGGTAGCTAGAAGAGCCTCAGTATTAAGTAGCTTGTGGTGGCCCCAAGTATTAGGTAGCTAGAGGAACCTCAGTATTAAGTAGCTTGTGGTGGCCCCAAGTATTAGGTAGCTAGAAGAACCTCAGTATTAAGTAGCTTGTGGTGGCCCCAAGTATTAGGTAGCTAGAAGAACCTCAGTATTAAGTAGCTAGAGGTGCCCCCAAGTATTAGGTAGCTAGAAGAGCCTCAGTATTAAGTAGCTTGTGGTGGCCCCAAGTATTAGGTAGCTAGAAGAACCTCAGTATTAAGTAGCTAGAGGTGCCCCCAAGTATTAGGTAGCTAGAAGAGCCTCAGTATTAAGTAGCTTGTGGTGGCCCCAAGTATTAGGTAGCTAGAAGAACCTCAGTATTAAGTAGCTTGTGGTGTCCCCAAGTATTAGGTAGCTAGAAGAACCTCAGTATTAAGTAGCTAGAGGTGCCCCCAAGTATTAGGTAGCTAGAAGAGCCTCAGTATTAAGTAGCTTGTGGTGGCCCCAAGTATTAGGTAGCTAGAAGAGCCTCAGTATTAAGTAGCTTGTGGTGGCCCCAAGTATTAGGTAGCTAAAAGAACCTCAGTATTAAGTAGCTAGAGGTGCCCCCAAGTATTAGGTAGCTAGAAGAGCCTCAGTATTAAGTAGCTAGAGGTGCCCCCAAGTATTAGGTAGCTAGAAGAGCCTCAGTATTAAGTAGCTAGAGGTGCCCCCAAGTATTAGGTAGCTAGAAGAGCCTCAGTATTAAGTAGCTTGTGGTGGCCCCAAGTATTAGGTAGCTAGAAGAACCTCAGTATTAAGTAGCTTGTGGTGGCCCCAAGTATTAGGTAGCTAAAAGAACCTCAGTATTAAGTAGCTAGAGGTGCCCCCAAGTATTAGGTAGCTAGAAGAGCCTCAGTATTAAGTAGCTTGTGGTGGCCTCAAGTATTAGGTAGCTAAAAGCACCTCAGTATTAAGTAGCTTGTGGTGGCCCCAAGTATTAGGTAGCTAAAGGAACCTCAGTATTAAGTAGCTTGTGGTGGCCCCAAGTATTAGGTAGCTAGAAGAACCTCAGTATTAAGTAGCTTGTGGTGGCCCCAAGTATTAGGTAGCTAAAAGAACCTCAGTATTAAGTAGCTTGTGGTGTCCCCAAGTATTAGGTAGCTAAAGGAACCTCAGTATTAAGTAGCTTGTGGTGGCCCCAAGTATTAGGTAGCTAAAAGAACCTCAGTATTAAGTAGCTTGTGGTGTCCCCAAGTATTAGGTAGCTAAAGGAACCTCAGTATTAAGTAGCTTGTGGTGGCCCCAAGTATTAGGTAGCTAGAAGAACCTCAGTATTAAGTAGCTTGTGGTGGTCCCAAGTATTAGGTAGCTAAAAGCATCTCAGTATTAAGTAGCTAGAGGTGCCCCCAAGTATTAGGTAGCTAAAGGAACCTCAGTATTAAGTAGCTAGAGGTGACATCAGGTCTTAGGTAGCTAGAGCAACCTTAGTATTACAGTAAGTAGCTAGAGGTGCCTCCAAGTATTAGGTAGCTAGAGGAACCTCAGTATTAAGTAGTTAGAGGAGCCCGCAAGTATTAGGTAGCTAGAGGAACCTCAGTATTAAGTAGTTAGAGGAGCCCCCAAGTATTCGGTAGCTAGAGGAACCTCAATATTAAGTAGCTAGAGGAGCCCGCAAGTATTAGGTAGCTAGAGTAACATTAGTATTAAGTAGCTAGAGGTGCCTCTGACTAAATGAAGATCTCGTTGGTGGAATGCAGAGAGCAGGGTGAGTAACCTGTCATTTACACTCTCATCAGGACTCTGCATAGGGAAGGAGGGAGGGAGGCGCTTGGGGAGGGGAGTGAGCCGCCTTTCCATCATCAGGTGCCTGTAGACACATGCCTACAGTGCCTGCCTTATGGTAAATCCGTCCCTGACCTAATACTAACCCCCACCTACGCCTAAAAGCCTGTACACACGCTAGATTAAAGCGATAAAGACCACTTTTGCCAATAACCCAGCTTATGTACAGCAGCTCCCAACCGCCACCTGGTCCATGATCTGCTGGGCGGATGAACTTGGCCAGGAAGCTGACAATACCTTTGATTTCACCCCTCCCCCTGCATAGCATCAGAACACATAGCCTATAGGTGAACTAACTTGACGTTTGTGCAACCTCGGCAAAGCATGAGTACGGACGGACACCTCAACCTGCAACTAACACCTATCACCACAGCTATCCCGCTATCGCAGCTATTTATCATCATTAACCTCTGTCTCACCAATGCTAACTCTGTAGGGCCCGCTACTGCTGCTATCAAGAGTTGGCTAAGGGCCCGTACACACTGGCTGTGTTTGCGCTGCATTTTTAAAACCACAAGGTCTATTGAAAAATCATGAAAATCGCGGTGACCTGTACACACTGGTGCAGTGCGCTTTTAGAAAAACGCAATCACAGAGACTGCTGCGCTTTTTAAGCGCCGCATTTTAAAAAAAATGAATGAAAATGCAATGCATGAGATTTTTATTGCATTTTTTTGGTAAACAATCAGGAAACCAGGGAAAGATAGCCTCAGCAAAATCGCAAGCACAAAAATCGCAAGTAGAAATTTGATTAAAAAGCGCAATCGCATCGCACTGCGATTGCTATTTTCAGTGGTTCATTTAAAGAGGAACTGTAGAAATTGTAAAATCTTTCCTCTTCCTGATTTACATTCTGGTATTTATCACTGGTGGTGACATCCTTAGTCCTGTCAGGTGATCTGTATGGAATGTTCGCTACTGAGAGTTTTATACACAGAGAGAGATATTGCTCGCTTGGCAGTTGGAAAAAGCCGTTATTTCCGACAATGCAGCGAGGTTCACATACAGCGAACTGTCAGGACCATGGTCCCCGGATGATATATTCGAGGAAAGGTAAAAATTTCTCATGGGAAAGGGGGTATTCTGGTAGGGTTATCAAACAAATTACCTCATGTGAGGAAATTTACCTCATGAGGTAATGACATTTAGCAATTCTGGTAGGTTTTACCTCACTGCCTGTACCTGGAGGTAAAGTCCGTTTGTATGCATTTTGCAGTTTTTAGTGGAGTTCCTATTGCTGTTTTAGTGTCATTCCTATTTGGGTCCATTTCCACTAGTGCGTTGCGGAATCATTGGGAAATCAACGCGGACAAAATCGCATGCAGGTGCGATTCCGCATGCATTTTTGGCCGCGATTCCTCATAGGTAAGGGTATATGCGAATTTAACCATGTCACTGCCTGTTTAAATTAACATGTGATCCTATGCGGAATCGCGGGGAAAATCGCATGCCAAATACGCATGCGATTTCCCTATTAAATACATGGCGTGCGATTCGCATAGCAGTGTGCGGGGAGCGAATTCTGACGGCTCTGCCGTGCAGATTTTCCCCGCACACAAAAATGGAGCGCACAACGCACAAGTGGAAACAGGCCCATCCACTTGTATTGGTTGAGCGAATCTGCATGCAGGAAACGCATGCAGATTCGCTCTAGTGGAAACGGGCCCTTCAGGCTGTGTAATAGAAAATAACAGTAGAAATAATACCCAAATATTTACTGGATTTTTTATATAAAGCACGCCTATAAATATACTTTTTATAGGTTGGTACGGAATCAAATACACCTTCCCCCCTCAAAAAAAAAAAAAACTTCCAAATACTATCCTAACTTATGGAAGACAATTAAAGACTACTATTTATTTACTGCATGCTTACCGCTGAAATACCTCATGTTATACCTCACTTTATGCATTTACCTCATGTTTTACCTCATGTTTTACCTCATGTTCGGAAATGGAGAAAAATCTTTCAGAATTGCTAAAAACAGAGGAAAATACCGCATGAGATATTTTACCTACAAAAAAATATTTACCTCACATAGCTATCAGAATTGAGGCCATTAGTGACTTAAACTCACAAGAAATGAGACCTTCAGCAAGTGAAGGCAGCACATAAGCTATATTCTGCTGATACTGAGTCTTCCTAGAATAGAGTCCATCAGTACAAGTGTTATATGGCTGCATATACAGCGGCAGTAACACCAAGCACTCCCAGGCCCATGAATTAGTGAACGGACTATAATTGGGCCGTAACTTCCAGTAAAGTTAATCTAATTCGACTTTCTTTTCCATTTCCATAAACCTAGCCGCTAATTGAAGGTATTAATTGTGATTTGCAGAACTTGCGTATCAGCGATTTGCTGTGCGGCGACGGCGAACTGACGAATGCGGCGTTTCACATTTAACGAAACAAATGTGCTCCAACAGATCAGCAGCATTCCGCCGAGGATGACCGAGAAACGATATCTGCTCTTCAATATACGGACATTTAGCCCGTATGAGATCGCAGATGTAAATAAAGATAGAGAGTTAGATTTCCCACCATAATGATGAAGTGACTGAGATTTTGAATACATTTATCAGATCTTTTACTGGGCATGTTGGGTTATATAGTGCTCCTAGTCTGCTGATCAAATTGCAAAGAATCGCTGTAGAATTTCACAACTTACCGAGATGAGCTAAAAGTTTGAGCCGTGGGGGGGAGGGATGATTGAATGTGGATCTAACCACTTCAGCCTTCAGTCGTTTTTTTCACCTTATGCATCCGAGCAATTTGCACCTCCCATTCATTAGCCAATAACTTTATCACTACTTATCACAATGAATAGATCTATATCTTGTTTTTTCCTCCACCAATTAGGCTTTCTTTGGGTGGTACATTTTGCTAAGAATTTTTTTTTTCTAAGTGCATTTTAAACGGGAATATTAAGAAAAATGGAAACAAACTCATTATTTCTCAGTTTTCGGCCACTATAGCTGTAAAATAATACACGCTACCATAACTAAAACCTATGTATTTTATTTGCCCATTTGTCCCGATTATTACACCATTTAAATTATGTCCCTATCACAATGTATGGCGCCGATATTTTATTTGGAAATAAAGGTGCATTTTTCAGTTTTGCGTCCATCACTATTTACAAGCTTATAATTTAAAAATATTAGTAATACACCCTCTTCACATGCATAATAAAAAAAGTTCAGACCCTTAGGTAACTATTTATGTTTTTTTGTTTGTTTTTTTTATTGTAATTTTGTTTTTCATTAAATTTTATTTTGGGTACTTTTTGGTGTGAGGTAAACAGTTAATTTTAAATGCAATATTGTGTGTTTATTTAATTAAAAAAAAAATGTATGTAGATGTAGTTTTACTATTTGGCCACAGTCAAAAAAATTTGTTCTAGTTCTGGAAGCCAACGCTCTCGCTTACAGGAAGAGCAAGGAGGACGGGAAACTTTTTTTTTCAGAAAGAATGCAGCTTCTCAAAGAAGCCGTCGGTCTTTCTGCCGGGGACTTAGATGAATGAATGGGAACTATATTCCCATTCATTGATTTCCAGGCTAACGGGAGGCGGCACAGGAGCGTGTGGGTGCGCAGCACCACAGCAGCAGCCTTTTGGACGTAGTACAAACGTCGAAAAGGCTAGACTGGTTAAAGGACACCAGAAGTGAGAGGTATATGGAGGCTGCCATATTTATTTACTCTTGAACAATACCAATTGCCTGGCAGCCCTGCTTATCTATTTGGCTGCAGTAGTGTCTGAACCGGAAACAAGCATGCAGCTAATCCAGTCACATTTCAGTGAGAGCACACGATCTGCATGCTTGTTCAGGGGCTATGGCTAAAAGTATTAGAGGCAGAGGATCAGCAGGACTGCCAGTCAACTGGTATTGTTTAAAAGGAAATAAATATGGTAATCTCCATATCACTCTCACTTGAGTTGTGCTTTAAAGGACAACTGAAGTTAGAAGGATATGGAGGCTCCAATAGTTGTTTCTTTTTAAAACAACACCAGTTGCCTGACACTCCTGCTGATCTATTGGGCTACAGTGGTGACTGAATCACACCAGAAACACTCTCTCCCCTAATTTCCGCCGAGTGTGTATCCAATCAGTGCAGAGGGCGGCAAACAGTCGCCTCCCACAGGCTCTCTCACTCGTGCGGCTCACTCCTCCCAACACCTCCGGAGCATTAGCTGGGCGGGCGGCAGACCCCGCCCACAAGGCTGTCAATCACCTTGTATTACGAGTGACTGACTCCGCTCACCTCCGCTCTCACACTCTGTCCCCGCGTCTCACTCCTCGCTCCCACCCACATCATAAGCTGGGGAGGTGGCAGGCTGAGTCTTCTGATTGCTGACAATCACCTTTTGTGATTTGTGTCACTTTTATTAAGTGGTATGATGAGCAGCAGACTGGCTCTCACTAGGCAACTCCCTCCTCCCCAGTCACATCATTTGCTGGGCGGGCGGCAGACTCCGACCACATGTCAATCAAACTGTAACATGGGCAGCAGACTCCGCCCAAACTCCTGTCATTCAAGCCTCTGCTATGCTGCACAGTGTGTCAGCGTGATGATGATGACTGCTGTGTGACTGACTGGTGATCTTTCTGCATTCTGCAAAGCTGCAGTGGGGACACTGTGAAACTAAGGTGCTATTCCTTAGCTGTTCCTTAGTTACTGTGCACATTGTTAAATTAGTGATAAAGCTTGATTTGAAGAAAATCGTGAATTGAATCGAAATCGCAATTTCTGACAGAAATCGTGTGATTCAATCTTTTCCTAAAATCGTTCAGGCCTACCGCACAGCCTGTAACCCCCGACAATGGTGAATGTAGTTACAACTGAATGATGCGGTCAGCTAATCAGTGATTTATTTGTTTATTCCCTCCTTGCCTTGGCACGACCCAGAGGAAGTAACGGGGCAATTTGGTGGTGATATATTTGCCAGGCAGTGTGGTCTGTAATGTTGGTCTCCCAGGCCCCGGCCCTATTAGTGCTAACCTTTGAAAGTTTTGTAGCTGCACACTGAGCCGGGCAGTCATTTAACAGCCATTGATTTCCTGCTGGTCATTTTATTCTTTCCAGGTCTTATTTGTGTTTGTTCATCATTAAGTCCTGAAGACCAGTTCAGTGCTGCAGAGCGGGGAGAAGATCAATTCACGTCAATGGGGAAAGGAGCAACGAGAACAATAAGGAGGTTATAAAATAGCCGCAGCAGGAGACACACGAAGATGAGCGTTATTGTGGCTCTTATGCTCGGTACACATGATGCCTTTCTGCGTTCGATAATTTCCGTCATGTCCGATATTACTTTCAATCGTTTTACAGCTCGATTTCTCATAGAAGCGAATGGAAATTGATAAGAAAAGTTAAGAGAATAGAGCGGGAAATCGTGCAGAAAAACGAATCGAAAATCGATAGAACGGAAAATTGACAGAAAAAAAACGCATCGTGTGTACCCAGCATAACGATAAAAGAGGAACTTCAGATCAATCATTTTTGAATAACAGCGCACTCTAGTGACCAAATATGGTTTGGTTACACGCGACCAATAAGTCGCAATGATAGTACGCATGAGCGCTTGTCTGCACTATGGATGTTGGGCGCATTCCCTCTCCGCCAATGAACTCTTTTCACTGACGCCCGCGTCACTCCCAGAACAGGCGGGGCTCCCCCCATGATATGCCAGAAGTCCGCGGGATGCCATTGTAAGTGGAACGCAGCGTGACCAAGTAAGACGCGAAACGGCCGTCGCCGATCTCACCTGAGCCTGAGGCACCCACCACCCCCGCAACCGCAGCACAGCATGTATTGAGGTACCTACTGTGGATAATACTCCTGTATTAATGGTGGTCTTTACCAGTGTCAAATAAATCACGATGATTATGGACAGATGGTGCACGTTACTGCTTCTTTGAATGATATTCATGCACTTTCAAAGCCAAGTTCTTTTTTATTTTTCGGCTGTCTTTTTAGTTTGAAGTAATTGGGGAAGCGTTAGAAAGTTTTAGGGAGGTGAATTGCTGCATGAGGATCCATTTTAAATGCTTAAAGCGGATCGGCGATGAAAAACTAACTATAACAAGTAACTTGTCTATATATCTTATCTAAAGCTTAGATAGCTTACACAGCAAATCTGTCTGCATACAGCTTCAAAAGTTTATGATGATTTATTCCTGTGATACAATGAGGGCAGCCATGTTCTGTTTGTCACATTGTCACAGGCTGAGGGCTGGAGATGCTATCCGCTTGCCTGTGTGTAAATTCAGTCCCCTCTTCTCCTCCCCTCTGCCTCTGAAATCTCTGGCTAGTAACCTCTTCCTCCTCCTGCCCAGACTGAGCTCCCATAAGCCCTTGTTACTAAGGCTCAGAGTGCCTAGGCACTCTAGAGAAGCTGTAGACGAGGCTTGTTTAGTTTATAGAGAATTCGAGTATTAAAACAAAACAAAAAAGTATTTGGCTTGAGGAATGCCCTATAAACTATATGAAAGGAACACAATTATGCAATGAGTAAAAGTTTATCTCGGATCCACTTAAAACTTAACCTACAAAGTTCTCCACAATCTCCCTTCACTGTACATCTCCTCACTAGTCACTAATCTCCAGATAACAACCCAACCACTATTTCAGATCTACATGCAACCTCCTTCTGTGCTCCTCTATAATCACCTCTCTGCACAAGATTTCTCACGTGCTTCACCACTCCTCTGGAATCGCCTTCCAAAACACTTTGCTCACTCTCCAACCTTTGAAACCTTTAAGCTATCCCTCACAATTTACTTTTTCCGACAAGCATACACCCTAGAACGCGTTGTCTGTCTTTTTGCGTTTCTATCCAATAAAGGCGTCTGAAATTACTTCAAGCAGTCTTCTATAAGGTAAAACCAATGCTTACCTTTTTTTAAATATTACATTCATTTTTGGGCACCTCTAGTATCACTGATGTGCTACGGGTCACCCCAGTTGGTGGGTTGATCTTTCACCTATTTGTATGCAGTAAATCATCTCTTTTGGAGAGTGACCATCGCCTGAATTTAAGGCCGAATGGAAACGTTTCTTCTCCTCATGCTCATATAGTGGTTGGTTGTTTATGCAACCCTGCCTTGTGAGTGCCCATTCATCAGTCTTCCTATTTTAATCTTATTGAAACGTATGTCTGGTACACACCACGATTGTTTCTCTGATTGATTTAGTATGGAAGTGATCAGAAAGTTGATCAGAAATCAGAATCATTTATTTCGCCAAGTACAAAGGGGGGGATATACAGAGAATTGGTTTTGGCTCGTACAGGTTCTGGAAAGATGGGGGGATAATGTCCGAAAGCCAAGAGCCGAGGCTTCCATCAGTCGCACGTTGCATCATTTATTAGCCCTAATGAGACATCGAAAGGACGGGGGGGGGGGGGGGGGCAGAGGGGGACGAAGGTTCAGCTGTGATGGCCCAATTCTTTGTGAAAGAAACCGGCGGTGAAGGCCAATGCTGACGAGGATCCCAATTGCTGACATCTGGTATCTGACAGTGCTGGCGAAGGTGTTTAAGTTGAAAAAGTGCAGTAGTGTTCATTTCTGTGGTGGGTCCCGACTCCTGGGCGGCATTCGGCAGGTCTGGTCAAGATAATCTGGCTGTCACAGAAGTGTCCGGCTGCGGTGACCCTTACTTCCAGATTAGCCAGCTGGCATCATGGAGGGGCCGATTCAAAGGTGTCCCTGCTGCGGTTATTCAGCAGCAGCCAATGGATGAAGCTGGCATCCAGCAATGCCAAAATTGTCCCGATCAGCGCGGTGTCTTCCGACCTCAGTTGAGCCCTGACCTCCTGAGTAGCAGCGGTGAACTCCACACGGCCTGTACCTGCACAGACAACGGACCCAGGCAGCAGCAAGGCGGAAAAAACTCCAGGTCCTGGACTCCCCACGACCCGCACCAGCATCCCAGGCTACACCGGACCACACTGCACACCTTCAGGGGGGGAAACAAAATGAAGTGGTAGGAAAAAGGGAAGACAACAAGAAATGGCCAGAATCCTGTGGTTCATTAAATTAGATCGGACCTGTCAGAAATTATCCATTCGACTCGTCTATCTGGCGGGAAATTGCATGGTATGTACCAGGTATAACATACAACACTACATTTGTGCTTTTTCTCTCATCATCCAACATCCTGAAAATTGGCAAGTAAAACTCTTAAAAATGCATCCCTTGTATCTAAGCGGGTTCAGTACAAGGCGGTTTCAGGTTTTTCAGGTGTGGCAAAACCAAGTTCTATTTCCCACCTGTGAAGACCACACCCTAAAACGATTCATGTGAGACAAACTCATCATGGAGCTCAGACAACTACAAATAAGCTTGGCCAACAAGGACCTTTAAATTCTAGGCACGTTTCTGAGCCTGGAGATAAACCTTACGGAAAAAATATCTGCAATCTGTCCATCAATAGATTCTAAAGCCACGATGACTCCCTCGTATGGCAAATCTTCAATTCAATTAGTTTTCGATGCTTCCTAATGATCTGATAGGACAAAACCCCTGGAGATCAAAACCAGCTGCTTCTGACCACAGTGGAGACCTACAGACAATTTAACGAAGGTCTATAAAAAGCACATGATTTAAAAAGAAAGAAATGTTTCTCACTATCTTAAAGCACCACCGTTAGCCGGAGCAATCGAGGATCAATCCCACACATCAAATTACAGAAATGGCCCTCCGTAGAGATCAGTTTCCATAGTTCCATAGTAAAGTCATTAGGAGAGTCTAGACAGAAGCATCCATACCATGCCCAGCACCGATCATTCTTCATCATTAGGACCTTGTTACAACAGTTACACCACAGAACTAAGTAGAGCTAATGGAGAAGAATGACGTCCCAACGAAATAACTGTTCAGTAACATGACAGAGGATACATGTCAATAGGATGTTGAGGAGACACCGAGATGACCTCAGGAGAGACCGCTGGACTAACGTTCTGTCATGGGCGTCATCTGTAAAAATCATCACCTGGGTGACGCGAACCTACCGGTAAATAAAGTCTACCTGAAGTGAGGTTTTAATTAATAAGCTAAAGGTAGCCCTAGGTAGGGGGTAGAGTGGTTTCACCCACCAGGCGCTCATCACCCCATCCTAGTTAGAGTTGTGCAGTCATCTTGTTTGTCAAGTTTTGGGCAAACCCAAATGTCAGAGCTGTTGCTCAGAGCTTGATTCGGGTGGAGAGCCATACAATGGTCATCTCATCTATACAGTGAAATAAGTCAATATCCACGTACATTTTAAAGTTCTGCATGTGTGGCATAGCAAAATATCGATAACTTTACCAATACTCTACTATCACTTTCATTAGCCTCTCATATTACCCCTCCTCTACCTACTCCTAACACCAACCCCCCACCACTACCAACCCCTAACACTAACACCCTCCCCTACCTACGCCTAATACCAATCCCCTCCCCACCTACCCATATCACTAACACCCTCCCCTACCTACGCCTAACACGAAACCCCCTACCTACGCCCAACACCAACCCTCTCTCCAATCTACACCTAATACTAACACCCTACCATATGTATGGCTAACACTAAACCCCCCATCTACACTTAACACCAACACCCACCCCTACCTACACCTAACACTAACACGCTTTCCTCCATATTCCTAACACAAACCCCACACCTACACTTAACAATAACCATCTGCCCACCTACACCTAATACTAAAATTCCCTTATCTACAGCTAACACTAACCACCCTCACCCACAACTAACACTAACCTTCTTTAATCACGACTAAATGACTCCGGTGCCAGTTACTGACACAAAATGTTCAGCTACATACTGTAGCAGCCATAATCCGCTGCTCACACTGCTAAAAGGTGTTCAGCTTCATAGTAGGTGTACTCCATAACACATCAATGACACTCCCGCCGCAAAATAACACCGCTACCGCTGCTAACTGTGGAAGCCAGAGTTTGGTTATTCTTTAGCATAAATCACGCACCCAAACTACCTTCATGGTGCCGCCATAGCCTTAATATCCACAGCCACCTATGGCAGCACCCAAATTATTAGGCGCAATCTGTGCCCAAATTAGCCGATCCACAATATCCCCCTTTCTCCGTGGTGATTTAAGCGGTGGCTGAAAACCAGAAATAGAAGCCCTTAAAAGACCACTATCGCGAAAATCGTAAAAATTTAAAATAACGTAAACACATACAAATAAGAAGTACATTTCTTCCAGAGTAAAATGAGCCATAAATCACTTTTCTCCTATGTTGCTGTCACTTACAGCATATAGTAGAAATCTGACAGAACCGACAGGTTTTGGACTAGCCCAGCTCCATATAGAGGATTCTCAGGGTTTTCTTTATTTTCAAAAGCACTTAGTGAATGACAGTTGCTCTGCCCGACTGCCAAAAAAGTGTGCAAACAGGTAGGGGAGCGGTCTGCATCTTTATATAAATCATTTTCAGGAATTGTCTCTTTAGAAATAATAAAGGCCATGTAGAGAAACCCCTATGAAGAGATGGACTAGTCCAAAAACCTGCCAGTTCTGTCAGATTTCTACTGCTTACTGTAAGTGACAGCAACACTGGATAAAAGTAATTTATGGCTCATTTTACTCCGCAAGAAACATACTTCTTATTTGTATGTGTTTTCATATGTTTTACATTTTACCATTTTCACGATAGTGGTCCTTTAAAAGTGTACCCGAGGCAATGTGTGACATGATGAGATAAACATGTGTATGTACAGTGCCAAACATATTAATAACCAGCAGAGGCGCTTAATTTGAATCCTTGTGCAGATTGTTTGATACTCCTCCCTATATTGCCTGATGAAGCGGGGTTGAACCTGCGAAACGCGTTGCATTTCTTTTTGGAGTTCCTAATAAATGTGTTTGACTGTCTGAATCGCAGTCGTTGTCGTGTCTGCTTGAGGGAGGTAAGACCACCACTTCCTCCTTCAATTTTGCCATTTAAGTTGGTTTTTAAGCTCATTTAATCTAATCTTATACTTTTGGCGCCTCTGTTCATTGTTTACAATATTAATAACCAGGCTGTTTAACTTGCTTTATTTTGCTGCCTGAAAGTGTTAATTTCTAGGCATGGAAATGACAGTCTCTGTCTTGTCGGGAATATAGTAAACATCACTAATAAGCAAATTAAAGCCATAAAAGCTTTCCTGGCAGAATACAACTTCTGAGGGCAGGGAGAGATAAAATACATGAACTACTGACCTTTTTCTAACTCTGGGACACTTAATAGGCTGCCACTGATTAGAGACACTAAAACCACTTTGTAAACGTTTAAATATAAAATGACACCATGAGCTATATAAAAAGTCATTTGTAGGAGTGGGAGAAAAAAAAATATAATAGTTTATCGCATCAATTTATTTTAATCTCGGCTTCAGTTTCAGATTCTTATGACAGAAAATTCTAATTGTAGCTTGTCAGGGTATGCTGGTACCTGTAGTTCTTTCGCCACTGTAAAACTGCAGTTTTACAAGCCAGCTAGAGAAAGGATTAGTCTATTAAAAGGTCATTCTATTACAAATACAGCTGACCTCAATGCATTTATCATGGCTGAGTCAAGAGTGTTTAGATTTATACAGCAGCTCCGGCCCTCTCCGCCGATCTATTTGTACTGTCACTAATAAAAGGTTATAGAGTATCAATGCGTGCGATCCGCTGCCCCCTCCCATGCCGCTGACCTCAGCATTGTGTTATAGCGCTATTAAACAAGCACGCCATCCATTACCCATTGTCAGGCCGCTGCCATGTCTCTCTGCACAAAGCCTGAATAGCTAATCTCAGGGTCGCTGATTCTGACAGCCAAACCGGCGAAACTGTAGAGCTGCAAAAATAGTTTGACTCAATTAGACGGTTTTAAGGACGATTTTAATACCGTGAAAAGTGAACAGAAAGAGACACCGCCTGGCACTTACACACAAACGTGGTGCCAGTGGACGCCCAAATTACCCTTGTAGCTGTTGTTTATATGGACGAATATGTACGGAATTTTTTCGGCGGATTGATGGAGTTGTGGTAAAGGTTAGCTGTGGTGGTGAGGTGATTAAGGTTAGTCATGGGGGGTGGGGCGGTTAGGGTTAGTCATGGGGGGTGAGGCTGTTAAGGTTAGCCATGGTGGGGGGGCGGTTAGGGTTAGGTGCGGGGGGCGGTTAGGGTTAGGTGTGGGTAGTTAAGGTTAAAGCTGGCCACTAACGGTCCAATTTCTAGCGAAAAATCGTTCGAGCGATCAGAAATTCTGTTCGGATTGGTTGTAAATAATCTCAGTTGATGGGCACAATCGATAATGAACGATTATAAAAACAATCGTCCGAATGAATTTTCGTCAAACAAAATTTGGATTTTCTTGTTGTTCGTGATAGATAGGAAGCAATGATTGGTTAGTTGATGGTGTAGTGGACAATTTTTTGTCCGATCAGAATTTCTGAACGCTCAAACGATTTTTCGGTAGAAATTGGACCGTTAGTGGCCACCTTTAGTGTTCAGGGGGGTGGCTAAGGTTAGGAATTGTTACAGGGAGGGTTCCTGCAATGCAAAATACAACTTCGGCGGGAGCCAAAATTAGTCCGTACGGTGAGCAAAGATCTAAAAAGACAGCGACAAAGGATGGTTGTCGGCCAACTCGGATGATCTGGCAGGCAGCTATCGTCCATTCTTGATGGTGCGCACAGGTATCGGCAGATTGCAAACAACCATGAGAGAGCATGTGCTGGAAGCATGAACTATTGAACTCAGAAAACTTCTCTAGTTACTGTCCAAACTCCTCCCCTTTCTCATTATCCTCCACAGGAGGTAGTCAGGGAGGAGCTAGGGGAGTGGGTCAGCGTTCTGGGGGGGGGGGGAGGGGAGGAGGAAGAATCTCCCATAATGCACCACTCCTGAATATGCAAATCATCCCTATGGTATACCTAAAGGCCAGATACACACCCAAACCACTGGAGTGTTAAGCATACCTGTAGCCCATTAATTTTATAGAGCCATAGCACACAGCTGTTTCTATTTTGAATACATATTTAGCGTAGGTTTTTGTTAGTAAAGGGACTTTTTGGTTCCTTTTGGCTCCATATTAACCACTTGTGACTCTGAGTCCCCATCACCATGAGCTTACTGGGCACTCTGCAACACTTGTGGACACAGGGCTCATCATCTGACTCCTCCCATCTCCTCCCTCTGCTGCTGAGGGATTAACTATTTTTGTCTTATCACCCTGCCCTTGTTTAGTGTGTACAAAATAATGACACATCCTTTCCCACACGCTCTCCCCATATCTAGGAAAGAGTAAAATAGCAGTGAGAAATGATATCTTACTGCAGCCAGGGTTGTAAGTACGCTGTGAAGGACTCAAACTCTCTTGCACACTGAATGGGGAGGAAGTGAAGATGAGGACTACCGAGGTGTAGCTGCAGGGCTGGGCACAAAGAGTTCATTCCCTGGCAGTAGAGAGAGAGAAGATGGGTGCAGTCAGGTGATCTATCTGTGCTTGAGATAGAATAGCGGAGAGGAACACCCACAGGAGAGGAGATGGGAACACCCACCCTGCTGTCAGCTCCCTACTTTGTGGAGAGATCTCTTAGTCATGTGACTTTTTTCCAAAGAGAATTTTTCTGGAAAGTCTGCATCAAATATGAAATTTTTGTAACCCTCTATTCCCTTCATTAATAATTAAAAAACTCGGAGGGTGAATTTAGGACTTAAAGCAGTAGGATCAGCCATACTATGCCAGGGAAAAAAATGCATATATAAGTAGATAAATACTTGATCTACTTACATAACACATGTATTGTACTGTCCACGTTTTAATTTCAGTGAATGTTAAATAGCAAATGACGAGAATTCTGTTCCTGGTGGGGGCCATGTCTTTTGCCCACAGTTAAGGCTAACCTGTGATGTCATTTCTGCCCTTTACTTTTTTTCTTGTCTCCTCCAATCGCTGAGTCGCCTCAGCCTTACGATGCCACACTTGACTGTGTTATATCTTGGACAATTTTTACTTTTTGTGATGAAAAAAAAACGCAAAATAAGAAAATGCCTATTGACTTTCATCATACGTGTGGCGGTACACAGTTTCACGCTGTATAGAACAATGTGTTTGATGGGCACACGTCCAAGTTGCATGTAAACTAATGAACTTGCAAGCAAGTTGGAATTTAAAGGGGTAGTAGGATCCAAAAATAAAAAAGCCCCAAAAATATATGTAAACCCCTTTTTTTTTCTAAAATAGGTCCCCCTTTGTCCCACATTTTCCTTCTTTTTACCTGGCCTGGGTGCCTTTGTCTAAGTGCAGGAACTAAGCAGTGCCGGCAGGATTGCGTAAAGTTTTTTTTTTGTGTGTGTTTTTTTTTTTTACAGTAACAAGCTTATCTCAGCATGCAAATAACAGAAAACTTCCTATTTCAGATAAGATAAGGACACTATGAGTAGAAGGTAATTGAATCCTTCTACCCTTTGAAAAATTTGCACCATGATGCAAGCCTGTTGTCTAGAATAGATTATGTTGCTGTGGGAAGAAGTAAGTAAGTTGCGGCAGTAAGGAGGGAAGATACACCAATCTGGGTTAGGGAGAAAAAAAACCAGAGAAAAGGGCAGAAGTGATGTCACTTCCCTGTGGCCTCACAGAGATACAGTAAAGATGGAAACCAGCAGAAGTATTCTTTTCCTTTTTTTCCTATCACAATTGTCCCAAATCTGATGGTGAACACAACAGGATAGATAAGGTAAATAAGTAATTTCTTAATGCATTATTTTCTTTTTGAGTAAATATGAAATTTCCCCCCACCTTAAAGGGAAGGTCCGAGGAACTTAAAAAAAAGAAATCCACTTACCTTGGGCTTCCTCCAACCCCTGGGAGCCGTCCTGTGCCCTCGCCGCAGCTCCGGTGGCTCCCGGTCCCCTCCGGTGCAGATGCCAACCTTGCTAAGTCGGCATCTCCCTGCGCTCCACTGTGAGTGGTTCACTGACATCATCCGCGCTGTTCTGTGCAGGCGCAGAACTACTACGCCTGCGCTGTACAGAACGGATGACGTCAGTGTGACTCTGAGAGCTGCTCGTGAAGGCGCAGAAGGCATCTTGCGCCAGAGGGGACCGCCGACCACCAGCATGGAGCGGAGCTTCGGCGTGGGCACAGGACAACTGGCAAGGGTAAGAGGAAGCCCCATGAAAGTGGATTTTTTTTAATTTTGAATTTTTGTGTCCTTTAAGGTCCCTTTCACACTATAAAATGCAGCAGAGCGCACAGTAAGAACGCAATCGGCTTACATGTGCGTCAATGTTTGATTCCTGGTACGATGGCAAATGATGAGGCTGAATGGCGTCGCACCAAAAATGCAGCGTGCAACGCTTCTGCCATTCGCAGAGGATTGCATCACACTAGTGGGAACAGCTCACTGGATCACACCCTCACCCCACGCAAGTGTCTTTGCAATCGGCGACCTGCATGCAATAATTGGCTAGAAATGCTTGTAGCATGAAAGGGGCCTAATAGCGTTTCACGCTGACCCTCTCTGTTTCCGGGCAGTTGTCTTTAACAAGCGTCTTCGGATTCTCGCCTGCGCCCCCCACGGTAACCGGCTCTCTTTAACTGTAACAGCTTGGGAAATAATGATGCTGCAAAGTTATATTACAAGGATCCAGCGGGCCATTCATTCCACGTAGTTAAATGATAATGTAGACGTCCCGGAGCAGAACGTATTATGCCATTACTGGGGACGGCTCACACTGCTAAGCTCAGCATTCAATATATAAAGTCATTTTCTCGCTATTTGAAGAGCGAGGTGATATATCTCCGAGAATAAAAGGAAGAGATGTCACGCTGTAGGGAGAGGAGAAGCGCTCCGATTCCGGGAAGTGGGGGAAGCCATGAATTGTGTCTCGTTAAATGAGAACGCTAAGTGCTAAGGGCCTTCACGCTTTAAATAAGAAACGAAAACGTGATTAATGCCGCGGTAAGACAAAAGAAACACGGCGCAGAGCAATATCGCCCCAGACGGGAGGGAAATGTACTTAGTATCGAACTGCTGACAACTCGCCGATCAGCGCTTTTAGATTTAGGGGTTTAATGTTAGAACCTCTTTACACATAAAAAACAAACGTGTACGGCAAACAGATATTCCTTAAATCAGGCGCAAATGTTTCTCCAGCTGCAGAGCTTGTTTATGTCAATGAAGAAACGCCTTCGTGTGAAATAAATCACTTGTAAAACATGTAGTTAGGAGCCCAGACTTCCTGCAATGTAGACTATCTGTGCTACAAGCCGCAGCATTCTCAGAGAGATTTAAACTGTGCCTGCCTCTTTGCAGTTTGAACAGTGTAAATAATGCAATCCAAACAACCAGGAGGAGCCACAGACTGATATTTAAAGAACTATAGCGAAAAAGGGAAAAAATAAATCAATGCATTACAAATGTTTGATTCACAATCAGCCTGCACGTAATCATCTTTACTACTGGCAGACATGAAAAACAACTCAGCATCAACTGCCATTATCGATAATCACACCTCTTACAATGTGATAGGCTAAAAGGGATTTGTTTTTTTTTTATAGATATACATAAGCCCGGAGGGAGGTTCTGGTTGCTTGGCAGTTGGAAATAGCTGTAATTTCCCACAATGCAACAAGGCTCACAGACCAGAAACTGTCAGGAACTAGGTGATGACATCATGCTGTGGGAGGGGTTTTACCACAATATCAGCCATACAGACCCCCTGATGATGTATTCTTTGAGAAAAGATAAATATTTCTCATGGGAAAGGGGGTATCAGCTACTGATTAGGATGACGTTCAATCCTGGGTTACAGTTCCTCTTTGAAGGGAACCTAAACTGAGAGGGATATGGATGTTTCCTTTTAAACAATACCAGTTGCCTGGCTGTCCTGTTGATCTCTTTGGCTGCAGTAGTGTATGAATCACACACCTGAAACAAGCATGCAGCTAATCCAGTCTGACTTCAGTCAGAGCACCTGATCTGCATGCTTGTTCAGGGGCTGTGGCTAAATGAATTAGAGACACAGGATCAGCAGGCGATTCAGGCAACTGTTATTTAAAAAGGAAAAATCCATATCCTTCTCAGTTTAGGTTCCCTTTAAGGAGGCCACACACCATACAATTAAAAGATCCAATTTTTCACCAAATCAATAAATTTGATCGGTTGTCCCAAAAAAATCGAGAGCTTTTGTTTTCTATCTATAAATCCGTTTTTTATGATTTTTGGAGATTGGACATGTTGGAAGTTTCAGACCAACTTTATGAAGAATTGTATGATGTGTGATGGATCGTCAATTACTTGATGTAGAGTTCTAATCAATTTTTTTCTGAGCTCTCAATTATTTTATTCATAATTGGGGGGGAAATTTAACATATGTGTTGGTCAGATTTTTGAATTGTTACACTCAGTCATAAATTGAACAGATATTTTAAAAAAATGGTATGGTGTGTGGCCACCGTTACTGTGGCTTGTGGTCATGTGATCAAATGCTCTAGATTTTCAGCAGCAGAAAGCACTTTTCACAAATAAAGTTAACTCTGCCACACTCTGGTTACTAAGTTATTAAATGGAGATTTTTCTGGGGATTGCCTGGAGTTTAGTTTTAATGTTTTGCTTTAATACAAACAGAACTGTTTCATGAAAGGCCAGAAGCTGTTTCTTACCCTGAATATAAAGCCAAACATATAACGCAATGACACTGTGCAGCTCAACCCTGCCTGCTCCCATGTGATCACTGCTCAGCCCCTCCCACACGATGACTCATGCTGTCTTCTCTAGCATAACTGCAGAGGACTGACAGCATGAGTCATCAGAAGGGAGGTGTTAGGAGTGATCACATGGCAAACAGCAGCAGTCAGGCTAGATTGAGCTACATCAGACCACTGATATATCTTTCTGTGATCGCTTGCTGAAGCATTGAAAACAAAAAAAACGACTCCCAACTATTGACTGAATTAAGATCCAGTACTATAGTATACTTTATTATGATAAATTCTGATATAGTAAACTTCTGATATAGTAAACTACTTTGCCCAGCCCCTTGGAGTTTACCATAAAAGGACTGTACTGTATATACCAAGTTCCTCTTTTACTCCTGCTGTCATCCTAATACAGGATTTTCTTACTAAACTTTTTAGCAGCTTGTGCAGGAGAATAATATACCGCAGTCATTCCCTGGTCGGCCCCAAAGATATTCTCATTAAAAAAAACAATTCTTGGAGCTTTTAAATTCCAAATTCACATTCTGACACACGACACTGACCTTATGTTCTGCTCAGGAAAATTACGTAAAAACATAACCTTTACATAAGAAGCATAACTTTCCAAAGGTTATGTTTTCTATAAATTTGCTGTTTTTCTGCTGTGCAGAACATAAGTTCTAAGTCCAGGAAAAACAAAAAGTCAACATTTTATTTATGTATCGGGACATGTCCCAAATCTACTGCATTATATTTGCTATTGTTATAATTACTGGACAGAAAATCAGGGGATGACCACGGTTTTCAGAAATACTTAGATTGAGACCAGGAATATTGTGCAACGAGATTCACGGCCGGATTTGTACTTTTTACCACCCAAGGCCACTGTCACCAGCCGCCCCCCCCCCCCCTTCAGTATAGGTAGCTAGATGACCCCTTCCCTCTAGTATAGGTAACATGATGCCCCCCCCCCCTCCTCCAGTATAGGTAGCCGGATGACTCCTTCCCCCTGGTATAGGTAGCCAGGTGACCCCTCCTCCTTTCCCTCCAGTATAGGTAGCCAGATGACTCCCTTAATCCCTCCTTTTCCCACTCCCCCCTTTCAGTATAGGTAGCCAACTCACCTTCACACTGCAGCAGCCATCAGTGTCACTCATTTCTCAGCTTGTCTCCACTGCAGAAGCTTCCTCTTCCCCTCTGTCTCCAATGCTGCCCAAGTCCATAGCTGCCCACCACAGTGCAAACGTGCACAGAGAGCAAGGTGGCCGCTGCACAGGCCGCTGGCAGCAGAGTATCATTGTCAGGCGCTTGCCTGATTTCCCTGCATTGAAGCATTTGCAAGTTTGCAAATGCTGCAAAAGTTCAGCCTGCTGCTTTGGTGCCCTTGCTCCTGTGGTGCTCTAGGCCATGGCCTAGGTGGCCTTGGCCTAAATCCGGCCCTGATGAGATTTATTGCAAGGCACTTTGAGTGTAAACCGTGCATACAAAAACTCCACAATATCATGCAAATAAAATGTAAACAACATGCAATCACTCTATATACTGGATACATACTGTACTAGGAAACCACATTATAATGACAGGGTGGTGTGCACACAGAATCCCAGTGAACACAACTGTCTAAGATAATGAAATACAGTATATACACAAGATATACACATGTAGAAATATATACAAAATATTGCAGTAGGAGAACAGAGGCGCCAGCAGAATAAAAGTGGATAAAACCTTTAAAATTTGCTTGGAGGAAGCGGTGGACTTACCTCCATAAAGCAGACACGAAAGACTGTCTGAAAAGTAGCAATCACATTTATTATATGGTACCCCAAAAGTGCAACGCGTTTCGCAGGCCGAGCCCGCTTCATCAGGCAATAAAGTGGGGACAAAACAGAATTCCAGCAGTAGCAGGTGTAGCGCCTCAGTCACTGCCCGCAGCTTCGGGACCCGGGTCCCGTCACTTCCGTTAGTTGGAGCCAGTCTAACGTAAGAGAAGTGCGCTGTTTGCGTATCTCTGCAGCAGCTATGATTAAGGGCCTGAATGGCTCGAAACATGTCAGCTCTCTAAAGCTTGTCCTAATGTCTTGCTGATGTATATGTCCGAATAAAGCTTGGAACCTTGGACTGGTGCGGACCTTCCGTTTTTTCTCTCTGCAGCAGCCGCTGGAGAGATATGTAGAGGGCGCACTTTTGCGTAGCTGGCTCCGATGACGTCAGTGACAGGACCCGGTTCCCGAGGCGTGGAAGTGATCCATGCGGATGGGGCTGGAGGGAACTCCAGGTATGTATAAAATCTTTTTAAATATTCAGTTCTGAGTCGCTTTAAAGTGGACCAGAGACGCTGGCAACACAAGATTTGATACTTACCCGGGGCTTCCTCCAGGCCCATACACATGTGAGTCCCTTGCTATCCTCCCGGGGTCTGCCGTTCAGCCCCAGTAACTTGCTCAGTTGCATCAGACGGTGCCTTCTGCGCATGCAGAAGTGTCAAATCTTGCATTACCAGCGTCTCTGGTTTACGTTAACCTTAATTATCAGAACAATTTTCACCTCCCATTCATTTGCCAATAACCTTAGCAATATTGATCTATATTTTGTTTTTTTCACCACCAATTAGGCTTTGTTTGGGTGGTACATTTTGCTAAGAATTATTTTTTTCTAAATGCATTTTAACAGGAATATTAAGAAAAAAAATGGAAAAAAATTCATTATTTCTCAATTTTCAGCCATTAGAGCTTTAAAATAATACATGCTACCATAATTAAAACTTATGTATTTTATTTGCCCATTTGTCCTGGTTATTACACCGTTTAACTACCTGCCGACCGCCCCACGTCAATGGGCGTGGCCGCCGCGGCAGCCCGAGGACCGCCTAACGGCAATTGGCGTCAAATCCTGGTCTGTTTTGCAGGCGATCGCACGCAGGCTGCGTACGCATCTCCTGCTCGGGGGGCGGACCTCCGCTCCGCCATCAGTCTCCAAGCGGTGATAGCCGCTCGGGAGACTGTTAGACGGCGAAACTTTACATATAGTACAGCGCCGTCTTTACATATAGTACAGCGCTGCGGTGAGCAGCAGCGCTGTACTGGGAACAGCCTGCCCCCCTGGGGGACAAGAGAGTGATCGGCTCTCATAGGCAGAAGCTTATGACAGCCGATCGCTGTGATTGGCCAGCTGCAGGGAGGGACATTTTTTTTTTTAACCAGTTCACCCCCAAGGGTTTTTATCCCAACGGACCAGAGCAATTTTCACCTGTCAGTGCTCCTCCCTTTTATTCCCTAATAACTTTATTACTACTTATCACAAGAAAATGATCTATACCTCGTTTTTTTTGCCACCAATTAGGCTTTCTGTGGATAGTACATTTTGCTAAGAATTTTTTTTATTCTAAATGAATTTTAATGAGAAAAACAGAAAAAAAATTGAAAAAATCATTATTTCTCAGTTTTAAGCCATTATAGTTTTAAAATTAAACATTCTCGTGTGGATAAAACAAACACGTTTTATTTGCCCAGTTTTCCCGATTATTAAACCGTTTAAATTATGTCCCTATCACAATGTATGGCGACAGTATATTATTTTGAAAGATAAGTGTTATTTTTCTGTTCTGTTTTTTTTTGTTCTGGCCATAATTACAAGCCCCTGTGTAATAAATTAAAATTAATTTCCCCCCATAAAATATAGATTAAAAAAGCTGAGTCCTTAAGGTAAGTATTTTTTTTTTAAGCTGATTTTTTTTTTACAAGTGTTTTTTTTTTGGGGGGGGGGGGGGGGGGGAGGGTTGGAAGTGTAATTTTATTAATGAAGTGTATGTACTTGAAAATGTATGTATTTTGTAGATGTAATATACTTTTTGGTCACAAGATGGAGCTAGTGAACACTTGTTATAGGAAGTGTTCATTTTTTTTATTTTTTTTACAGACTTTATTTAATTGTTACATTTCCTGTTTATGTGAATGGACGTAGCCGCTGTTCGCGGTCACGTCCATTCAGGGCCGGCCTTTGACCTGAGCGACCTGTGCGATCGCTCAGGGCGCTGGCTTCCAGGGGGCGCTCCTGCCGCATGGAAGCTCCGCCCCCTGGCGCCGTGATAGGCGCAAGCATGATGCCCGTGCAGACAGCCACCGTGATGGAGGGGGAGCCGCGGGGAGGGCAGCCCGACCTCTCCCTCCCTTCCTCTCCGGGCACTCTCCCTGCTCCCCCTCCGATGTACACTGCAGCAGAGCAGAGCCAGACAGAACAACTCACCTCCCTGGTTCCGATCGCCGGCGCCTCTCACTTCCCGCTGGTCGCCTCTTCTACATTAGTTACTGATACACACTAAACTTCCTGTTAAGCAGGAAGTTTAGTGTGCATCAGTAACTAATGTAGAAGAGGCGACCAGCGGGAAGTGAGAGGCGCCGGCGATCGGAACCAGCGAGGGAGGTGAGTTGTTCTTCTCTGGCTCTGCTGCAGTGTACATCTGAGGGGGGAGCACGGAGGGCGGCCCGGAGAGGAAGGGAGGGAGAGGTCGGGCTGCCCTCCCCGCGGCTCCCCCTCCAGTATGAGGGGGCACCTACCTACCTACTCTATACTGGGGGCACCTACCTACCTACCTACTCTATACTGGGGGCACCTACCTATCTACCTACTCTATACTGGGGGCACCTACCTATTTAACCAATACTGGGGGGGGGGGGGGGCAGCTACCTATCTAATCTATACTGGGGGCACCTACCTATCTAACCTATACTGGGGGGGCAGCTACCTATGTAATCTATACTGGGGTCACCTACCTATCTAACCTATACTGGGGGGCAGCTACCTATCTAACTTATACTGGGGGGCAGCTACCTATTTAATCTATACTGGGGGCACCTACCTATCTAACCTATACTGGGGGGGGGGGGCAGCTACCTATCTAATCTATACTGGGGGCAGCTACCTATCTAATCTATACTGGGGGCAGCTACCTATCTAACCTATACTGGGGGCAGCTACCTATCTAACCTATACTGGGGTCACCTACCTATCTAACCTATACTGGGGGGCAGCTACCTATCTAATCTATACTGGGGGGCAGCTACCTATCTAATCTATACTGGGGGGCAGCTACCTATCTAATCTATACTGGGGGCAGCTACCTATCTAACCTATACTGGGGGCAGCTACCTAACCAACCTATACTGGGGGCAGCTACCTATCTAATTTATACTGCGGGCCACCTACCTATCTAATCTATACTGTGGGCCACCTACCTATCTAATCTATACTGCGGGCCACCTACCTATCTAATTTATACTGGGGGCAGCAACCTATCTAATCTATACTGGAGGCAGTTACCTATCTAATCTATACTGGTGGCAGCTACCTATCTAACCTATATTGCAGGTACCTACCTATCTAACCTATACACTGGGGGCAGCTACCTATCTAACCTGTACTGTGGGCACCTACCTATCTAACCTATAGCTGGGACAAATGCCTATCTAGCCTATACTGGGGAAAGTATACTGGCTACCTATACTGGGGACACCTACCTGGCTAACCTATACTGGGAGGGATCTACAGCTGGCTACTTTTACTGGGTCACCTATGCCTGGCTACCTATACTGGGGGGGGACTTATAGCTATATGTCAGGATGGACGGATACGCCCCCCCCCCTTAGTGTATGTGTGTGGTGCGCTGAAACACGAAGAGGATGAATTGGGGGGGGCACCAAAACCTGGTTACGCTCAGGGCGCTGTGAAACCTAAGGCCGGCCCTGCGTCCATTCACTCCAGGCACTGCGATTGGGTAGAGGACCGTTCGGTCCTCTTCCCCAATCACTCAGCACGGGATCCCGACGGAAACAGCGGCGGTAGTAGCGCACAAGGTGGTAGCAGCGGCGGGAATGCGCGACGTATTAAAACGTCATGTTGCCGTTAATAGTGGTAAGCATGAAGTTTTAATACGTTAGGATGGCGGTAAATGCCTCTGCGCACCAAATATCTTACTCCACACCATCATGCACAGTGGTTTGAGAACGCTATAAAAGAGCTGAAAAGACAAGGCCGAAAACTTGAGAGGCTGTGGCGCAAATCTCAGTCCCCAGAAGACAAACATGCCTTAATCTTCCACTTGAAGAGCTACCAAAAGGTAATCACGGGAAAAAAACTATCCTTTCTATCAAAAGAGATTGCAAATGCAGTTAACAAACCAGCCCAACTGTTCCGCACAGTGGAAAAACTCTGCAACCCAGCATGTCAAAAACTTAATATCGAGTCTTCAAAGGACCTCTGTGACCAATTTGCCCATTTCTTCACAGACAAAGTCTCCGCTATAAGGTCCGCCATCCAACTTACAGCATCTGAGCCTAATATAGCGCCGAAGACCATTAGCAGAGACAACGTAACACCTTGGTCAAACTTCAAAGAAATTGATGAAGAAGTCACATCAAGCATCCTCCTTCACGTCCGCCTAACTACCTGTGACCTGGATCCTGGCCCAACACAGTTCATGTTGAACTGCCCCGACCTGTTCGTACCGGTATTCCTCAAAATTGTTAACTGTTCCTTACAATCAGGGATATTTCCTGCTTTACTGAAGGAAGCAATCATCAGACCTCTCCTCAAAAAACCCTCCCTGGACCCAGATGCAATGACCAGCTACAGACCTGTCTCTAACCTCCCCTTTCTGGACAAGCTAATTGAAAAAGCTGTATACCTCCAGCTAGAAGCCAGAATCCTACAAAATAACAGTTATGACCCATTCCAGTCTGGCTTCAGGAAACACCACAGCACTGAAACTGCCCTCATCCAAATATGCAACCACCTGCTCATGGCAAGAGACAGAGGAGAGTGCTCGATCCTCATACTGCTAGACCTTTCTGCAGCCTTTGACACAGTTGACCATGACATCTTGATAAACAGGCTACAGGAATACTGCGGCATTGATGGCATAGTACTTCAGTGGTTCCAATCCTTCTTGAGTGGCAGAACCCACAAAGTGTCTATGGGGCCCTTCCTGTCCACCCCTGTAACACTTAAGTATGGGGTGCCCCAGGGCTCAATCCTCTCTCCCCTGCTTTTCACGATTTGCATGCTACCGTTGGGAAAACTAATCCAAAAACATGGCCTGACATACCACTGCTATGCAGACGACACCCAACTATATCTTTCCTTCAAGCCTGGTGTGACAGATCCAACTCTAACTATAAACGCCTGCTTACGTGAACTACAGCAATGGATGAATGACAACTGGCTGAAACTAAATGCAGACAAAACTGAAGTCCTTCTAATTGGAGGGCAGAGCATGATAACAAAACAACTTAACTTGCAGTCTTCACCACTGGGAATAGGAGGCACGGATCTACGCAGCTCTGATCATGTGCATAGCCTGGGAGTTTTAATTGATGGGGATTTAAACTTCAGAACTCAAATCTCTGCTGTGGTGAAATCATCCTATTTTCACCTGAAGAACATTGCAAAAATCAAGCATCTCATACCCCCAGAAGATCTGCCAACCTTAGTCCACGCCTTCATCACATCCCGACTGGACCACTGCAATGCTCTCTACACTGGCCTTCCAAAAAAGACCTTGTACCGCCTACAGCTGATACAGAATACTGATGCCAGACTGCTAACCAACCAACCCCGTCACTGCCACATAACGCCAGTCCTGCATTCCCTTCACTGGCTACCTATAGAATGGAGGGTCCTATTCAAGATCAGCCTACTGACATTTAAATCCCTGAATAATCTAGGCCCTGGATACATGAAAGATATGTTACAGCTGCGTAGCAATCCCCGCATTCTCAGATCCACAGGTTCTAATAATCTAGTCATATCCAGAGTCCACTTGGAAACTTTTGGTCCCAGAGCCTTCTGTCATGCTGCCCCTACGTTTTGGAACTCCTTACCTCAACAGATCAGGACAGCCCCATCCCTGGACGTGTTTAAATCCAGACTGAAAACCCACCTGTTCAGTCTGGCATTTGCAGAAATATAACTTTTGTTGTGTGAATACTTCATCCTACTAATTACTGAATCTGAGAGAGCCTAAGCGCTTTGAGTCCTATGGGAGAAAAGCGCTATAGAAATGTTATTGTATTGTATTATTGTATTGTATAAAAAGAGTATTTTTTTTATTAAAAAATAAATAACAATATTTGTAAAAAAAAAAAAAATATATAAACACAAGGGGGGGGGGGGGGGGGGCGATCAGACCCCACCAACAGATAGCTCTGTTGGTGGGGGGAAAAGGGGTGGGGAATCACTCGTGTGCTGTGTTGTGCGGCCCTGCAGCTTGGCCTTAAAACTGCAGTGGCCATTTCCAGGGATGGTCGTAGTCAGCCAACTTCGGTACGCTGGAACTACGCGTAGTTTTACGCAATTACGCTTCGCCAAACTACGGCTTCAGAACCAAATAATTGCTTCATATGCATTTCGTAGAATACGCATTCAAATACGCAATTACGCGTAGGGCGTAGCGTATTACATGCGGACGCTTATGCCATTATGCATAAAAATGTACGCATGAATTCCTCTGCAAATGCTTGCAACAGTAACTCTTCTATGCGTACATTCCCCTTTCCAATGCGTAATTTTGTATGCATACAATCGTACGCTGCAAAATAGACGCAAATAACACATTCGTAGTTTACTTCGCAATACACATGAGAACTACACGTATGGGCGTAAACTACGCGCAACGGTACTTCGCTACGTGTAAAATCGTACGTGTAGTTTTGAGACTTCGCCTACGAACTACGATGCGTAGATGCGAACTACGATGCGAAAATTCGCACTGGCGTAGTTTCTGCTCATCCCTGGCCATTTCAGCAAAAAAAGGCCTGGTCTTTAACACTGCAGTCCTCAAGAGGTTAAATTATGTCCCTATCACAATGTATGGCGCCAATATTTTATTTGAGAATAAAGGTGCTTTTTTCAGTTTTGCTTCCATCTCTATTAACAAGCATATAATTTAAAAAATATTAGTAATACACCCTCTTCACATGCATATTAAAAAAAAGTTCAGAAACTTAGGTAACTATTTATGTTTTTTTTTTTATTTTGTTTTTTTTTAACATAAAAAATTTATTTGGGTAATTTTTGGTGTGGGAGGTAAACAGTTAATTTTAAGTGTAATAATATGTGCTTATTTAATAAAAAATGTATGTGTATGTAGTTTTACTATTTAGCCACAAGATGGCCACAGTCCCCCAAAAAATTTTTTAGTCCTGGAACCGAACACTCACTTCCAGGAAGCATAAGGAGGACGAGAAACTTTTTTTTTTGCTTAGAATGGCCGCGGTCTCTGAAAAGAAGCCATCGTTTTTTCTGCCAGGGACGTAGATTAATGAATCGGGACTATGTTCCCATTCATTGATCTTCGGGCTAACGGGGGGCGGCACGGGCGTGCGCGGGAGCGCGCAACAGCACAGCAGCAGCCGCCTGGACAATCACGTCCAGGCGGCAGGAATGGTTAAAGTCAGTAGAAGGCCACCTGCTGGTGAACAACGCAAGTCCAAGTGATACTGAAATGTATTGGTTAGTGGTCTGCGGATTATAAGCAGGAAATAGATCTGTCACACTGTATATCTGACCATACCTAATCTCATGTATGAGCACCTTTATTGTGGGGACCACCTGGCGGGGGGGAGGGGGGGCAGCGGAAGGTGTGCACTCTGATGGCCCATTTACACAATTTGCGCTTTGCTGATCACCGGCAATCAGCAAATCACTGCTGCACAAGTGTTGCACAAGAAATCCATCACTCTCACTACAGCGATTGCGGCGCGTTTGGGATGATCGCCAATCGAAAAAGTGCTGAATGCAGCATTTTCCTGGAGATTGCGTCACAATTCTCACGCACTGGAATGAGAATCGCTAAATGCAATCGCCAAAAAATGCAGTGCAAAATCGCAATGGTTAGGCAATTGCGATCACGATTTTGCATTCCCAAGTGTGAATGGGGCCTCAGAGAAACCACATTACATTTTTGCTGGGGGAGGGGACTTGATTTGTAAGAACTCCCCTGGAATTTAGAAAGTACCTAGTTTGGCCGGATGCACACATAGCAGATATGCTAGCGTAGCGGGGAACGCTGCGTTTTATGCAGCAATGTTAGTCTATGGGACGCAGAAGATGCTGCGTTGCACTTGCGATTTACAGTATGGGTTTCGCCAACGCTGTTAGCTTCGCATATTACGCAGGCTGGCTGCCAAAGCGCACATAATGAAAGTCTATGGTGATAGATATGCATAGCGTTTTAATGAGTTTTACATGCGTTTTTTGGTTTTTAAATGTTGATGATGTATTTCCGCTTCCTCTTTAGTTCCTGCTTATTTTGGAGAAAGGGCAGGAAAACAAAACACATTCAAAACGCATGCAATATGCATAGAAAACGCAAATTCGTTTTCAATTAGCGGACGACAAACGCACCAAAACGCAAACAAAGGCAGTAAAATCGCACCTTCGATTCGCAAATACAAAACACAATAAAAACACAAACGCACCCCATAAAATGCACTTTTTTCACCCTGAACCCAGCCTTTCATTTCAGTTTAGTTGAGCTGTAAAGTCAATAGTATATGTCTGAAAAAAATACAAGTGGCAACAGACGCGGAAAAGTACAATATCTTCAATCAGCTCTACACCTATATGAGAACAAAATGATTTCTCCATTTTGCCCAAAGATTTTCTCGAATTGGTTCTTTTCAAGGAAAAATATCCCAAATACAAGGGAGCTATTACAGTGCGCAGTTCTCCGGCCGGCGCACACTCACGAGAGTTCGGCGGCGAGGAATTGTATTTCAGAGCAATCACGAGACCGCGCCGCGTGCCAGCCTTCCCAGCGCCTTATAACATTTTATATTGGCAGCGCAGAGCCGAGAGATGAATAATTGAACAGGATGTCGTAAAGGAAACAAGATTTGGTTCTGCGGATCCGCGTACAATCGGCGGCGGTCCTCACAGCGCCCGTGAAGAAAGCTAATGAAACCGCCTTAATAAAATCAGAAGCGCTTTGGAGGATAATTAAAAGCAATGTACACAACATGCTGGATGACGGTCTAATGAAAAACTAATTAAAGCAGAAGGCAACAGGTGCTGGTCTCCGCTAACGAGCGATCCGTTATGTGTCTAGTAAATGGTTAGTATCGTTTTACGATTAAACAAACAGGGACATGTCTGCAACGACACTGCTAAAGCCAGTCTGTATTTTAGCTGAAAAACCGTGAGAAAGCTATTTAAAGTGAACTCGAGGTAAAAGTGATATGGAGGCTGCCATATTTATTTCCTTTTAAGCAATACCAGTTACCTGGCTGTCCTGCTGATCCTCTGCCTCTAATACTTCTAGCAATAGACCCTGACCAAGCATGCAGCAGATCAGGTGTTTCTGACATTGTTGTCAGATCTGACACGATTAGCTGCATGCTTGTTTCTGGTGTGATTCAGCCATTACTGCAGCCAAATAGATAAGCAGGGATGCCAGGCAACTGGTATTGTTTAAATGGAAATAAATATGGCAGCATCCATATCACTGTCACCTCAAGTTCACTTTAAACTCAAAAAGGTCACATGGACATAGGAGAGGAAATCCAGCCTTTGTCTTTTCAGGAAACTCAAAGGGGCACTCCAATCTCAATTTAAAAAAAAGAGAGATACCTTTAAGACATGCCCCTGCCAAAGCCCTAGTCACGCCCCCACCACACCCCTAGTCATGCCAGCACCACACCCCTATTCACACCTCCGCTACACCCTCAAGTCAGGCTCCCCCCACACCCCCTAGTCACGCCCACACAAAACCCCTATTCACACCCCCACCACACCCCCTAGTCACGCCCACACAAAACCCCTATTCACACCCCCACCACACCCCCTAGTCACATCCCCACCACACCCCCTAGTCACACATGCCCCAAAGAATAAATAAGCAAAAGGAGTATGTTTAAAATTAAAACCACACTGGTCCTTCTATCATTAATGGGTTTCCTTTATATTAACATTTGAAAATAGGAAATATATCAATTTAAAGTGAACTCAAAGTAAACCTCAGGTCAAAAAACATATTTACCAAAGAAGAGGAAAGGCTTCCCGTGTCATCCTCGCCCCAAAAGCTGCTCCCCGGGAACCTCTGGAACATCTGGGCTGCGCTCCCCATCATGCACAATCGCGCCTGTACTGCACCCATGTGAAGCACAGCCACGCCTGGACTGTAGCACGGAGCCATGTGTACACGAGCAGCTCCTGCTTAATGCGTACAATAATATACAATAACATTTCTATAGCGCTTTTCTCCCATAGGACTCAAAGCGCTTAGGCTCTCTCAGATTCAGTAATTAGTAGGATGAAGTATTCACACAACAAAAGTTATATTTCTGCAAATGCCAGACTGAACAGGTGGGTTTTCAGTCTGGATTTAAACACGTCCAGGGATGGGGCTGTCCTGATCTGTTGAGGTAAAGAGTTCCAAAACGTAGGGGCAGCATGACAGAAGGCTCTGGGACCAAAAGTTTCCAAGTGGACTCTGGGTATGACTAGATTATTAGAACCTGTGGATCTGAGAATGTGGGGATTGCTATGCAGCTGCAACATATCTTTCATGTATCCAGGGCCCAGATTATTCAGGGATTTAAATGTCAGTAGGCCGATCTTGAATAGGACCCTCCATTCTATAGGTAGCCAGTGAAGGGAGTGCAGGACTGGCGTTATGTGGCAGTGACGGGGTTGGTTGGTTAGCAATCTGGCAGCAGTATTCTGTATCAGCTGTAGGCGGTACAAGGCCTTTTTTGGAAGGCCAGTGTAGAGAGCATTGCAGTAGTCCAGTCGGGATTTGATGAAGGCGTGGACTAAGGTTGGCAGATCTTCTGGGGGTATGAGGTGCTTGATTTTTGCAATGTTCTTCAGGTGAAAATAGGATGATTTCACCACAGCAGAGATTTGAGTTCTGAAGTTTAAATCCCCATCAATTAGAACTCCCAGGCTACGCACATGATCAGAGCTGCGTAGATCCGTGCCTCCTATTCCCAGTGGTGAAGACTGCAAGTTAAGTTGTTTTGTTATCATGCTCTGCCCTCCAATCAGAAGGACTTCAGTTTTGTCTGCATTTAGTTTCAGCCAGTTGTCATTCATCCATTGCTGTAGTTCACGTAAGCAGGCGTTTATAGTTAGAGTTGGGTCTGTCACACCAGGCTTGAAGGAAAGATATAGTTGGGTGTCGTCTGCATAGCAGTGGTATGTCAGGCCATGTTTTTGGATTAGTTTTCCCAACGGTAGCATGTAAATCGTGAAAAGCAGGGGAGAGAGGATTGAGCCCTGGGGGACCCCATACTTAAGTGTTACAGGGGTGGACAGGAAGGGCCCCATAGACACTTTGTGGGTTCTGCCACTCAAGAAGGATTGGAACCACTGAAGTACTATGCCATCAATGCCGCAGTATTCCTGTAGTCTGTTTATCAAGATGTCATGGTCAACTGTGTCAAAGGCTGCAGAAAGGTCTAGCAGTATGAGGATCGAGCACTCTCCTCTGTCTCTTGCCATGAGCAGGTGGTTGCATATTTGGATGAGGGCAGTTTCAGTGCTGTGGTGTTTCCTGAAGCCAGACTGGTATGGGTCATAACTGTTATTTTGTAGGATTCTGGCTTCTAGCTGGAGGTATACAGCTTTTTCAATTAGCTTTCCCAGAAAGGGGAGGTTAGAGACAGGTCTGTAGCTGGTCATTGCATCTGGGTCCAGGGAGGGTTTTTTGAGGAGAGGCCTGATGCGTAGGAGTGGCCATCCTTGCCACGGCTATGCTCATGTTTGAACAGGAGCGTGGTCTCAGACAACATCGTGATTTCTTTTGAAGGTATCTGTGAGAGGCAAAAGTGTCACCGTTTGTTATGGCCTGGAGATCTGTAAGTGATCACAAGTGGTGGGGATGGGGTGTTGATGATCAATTAACCAGTGAGGACTGTTTGGTGAACTTTTGTTCACCAAACAGTCGGGGAACCTACAATGACGCGACCCGACAAACAAAAGTTCAGCGATCCATCTTTTACCGCAGGAACCCATGACGGCACATAATGATAGTTCAAACAATCATGTACTTTATACTGGTTGAACTCGATGGACGTATGTCTTTTTTCAACCAAAATAACTATGTAACTATGTAACTATGGTACTTTGCACGGGAGTTGTTGAGGATCTAAACGATCTGGTCCACCATGATGGTGGTGATCGCCCCATGCCATGAAAGACGATCATTTAATCAGGTAAACGTACCCACTGTTGTGAAGTTGTGGAAACAATCACCAGATCGATCATCGCATAGATTCCTCTCTGATTAGGGGCGTAACTAGAAGGCAACAGTCCTTGCGCCCGCAGGGGAGCCCAGAGCTGTAGGAGACCCCAATCACCACTTCACTCTCTCAAAAAAGGGGGTCCAGCCGTCAGATCAGGTGTTTTTGTGGCTCCATCACAGTTTTGCTGGAGGGTCCCCATGAATTTTAGTTACACTACTGAACTGAGGCGAGTCGAATCCATTCATTTTGGCACGTGGCCTGAGTGCTGAGGCTGGACGCCGTCACTGCAGCAATGCTGTGCTATGCTGTGCGCCCTGTGTAACAGTAATTCGGGGCTCCGGTGATTGCCAGACCCCAAATTTACATTTCCCTCTAAGTTGCCACAACTCGGAGGGGGATAGCATTTAACCCCGTCGGAGAGTTTAGCGGCAGCAGGGAGAGCCGTCAATCAGCTCACCCTACGCTCAACTGCCTGGTGCCGAGATGACGTGCTCCAGGCAGGGCCGGATTTGTACTTTTCATCGCCCAAGGCCCACTATCACCAGTCGCCTCTGGTCCGACAAAATCCTAACACCCCCCCCCCCCCCACAACACGGCAGGGATTAGATCGTAGTCTCCTCTGAGGACAGTTGGTGAAGTGATGGCAGGGATTGTAAGCTCCTTGGCAAGTGGCACATTCGGTGAGTGACTGGCAGCTCAGAGATCACTGTAAGTGCCCATTCACTGCCCCTTCATCCCCTGAGTGCCAGATTCGGCTGTTGGTAGCCACCCATCACTATGCGCAAACTCTGTGTACCAGGGCAATGTTTGGCAGGCTAACTGCTACTGCCACCCTGCTGCCCACAGCCCGCCCCTTGCTTTCCTGGTGCCCTAGGCCATGGCCTTTTCGGCCTTGTCTGAAATCCGGCCACGGCTCCAGGCGAGTCACTTAGGCAGCCGCACGGTATGCAGCAATAGCATCAGTTTCATTTCCAGTAATCCAACGCAGAGTCTTTTTAAGCCCTCGTACCTATTAGCCTGAAATAAATCCGCAGACCTCCGAGTCCACTGAATCGGCAGCATTGCCAGGGTTCAGCAGCAACATTTACAGCGTATTAATAAAACATATACGGACCATCTTTTATCCCTTTTCTCGGAAAGTGTCGCGACGCAGTCATTAACCGGCGAACGACAACCTAAACTTTTATTACAAAGACTTTGATCCGCTGTGGAGGGGAGAGCGGGGCGAGGGGGGTCCCGGGGCGACGGCTGGCTTATGAAATATGGATAGCAGTCAGAGAACATTTGAAAGATTCTCAAATTGGTGACATTTGGTAATATTTCTCCCTGGGAAACAATTTATTTCACTGCCCTTTCCCGGCTGCCTCTTATCTGGAAGATTAATGAAGGTCGGGACTAATTTCAGCGCTGCTACAGGAATAAAGTCAGACAATGCAGGTAAACAAAGGCGAGAGCACAAGGTACACACGGGAGAAGAGTACCTGTCTACGCAGACCGTCAGCTAAAATAACCCGGCTGTGATCGAGTCTCCCGCAGGCCAAGGTTCACATTACAATGTCAAACAAACAGACTTAGAGCACGGGTATCAAACGCATTCAACAGAACACCGCTTAATGAGAATTATGCAGAAACGTTTGAAGAATAAGTTTTAGTTTTTACTAAAAAAAAATAAATAAATAAAAGACAAAAGAAAAAAATGCAGCACTTGATAATTGCTCCTCATTTTGTCCTCTGCAATGCAAGCTATGATAGGCTGTCAGCAGGGAGGCGTGGCTTAAAGCCGATCCGAGATGAAAAACTAACTATAACAAGTAACTTGTCTATAGATCTTATCTAAAGTTTAGATAGTTTACACAACAAATCTGATGTAGCTGCTAACAGCTTGAACAGTAGATGATTATTTCTTCCTGTGATACAATGAGAGCAGCCATGTTCTGCTTGTGATTATTACGCACAGGCAAGCTGCTCTATATCTCCTCCCCTCAGACTGTGAAAACCTCACTTCCCTCTCCTCCTCCCTCCTCCCCTCTGCCTCTGAAATCTTTGGCTAGTAACACCTCCTCCTCCACCTCCTCCTCTCCAGACTGAGCTCCCATAAGCCCTTGCTACATGGGTCTCAGAGTGCCAAGGCACTGGAGAAGCTGTGGGCGAGGCTTGTTTATAGGGAATTAGGGTATTAAAACAAAAAAAAGTATTTGGCTTGGGGAATACCCTATAAACTATATGAAAGGAACACAATTATGCAATGAGTAAAAGTTTATCTCGGATCCACTTTAACCTTACAGAAAAATCATTCTCTCCTCTGTATGTGTCTATGTGACTCAAGACTGAGTAGGTGTGAGCAAGCATCTATCAGGTTGTAGTTTTAAGTTACGCACATGCAATAAAGTTCATCACCCAAGACAATAACACACGATAATGCATGGTGACACTAATATGATATACAGGTGTACCCCGACAATGGTCTCTGCGGAGGAGTGCAGAAACGTTACAAGCAGCAGAAAGAGGCTATCTAAAGGGAGGGGGGCACATCTGGCTATCTAAATGGGGGTACATTTGACTACAGCAGGGCACATCTGGTTATCTGAATTGGGTAAGGGGGCACATATGGCTATCTAAAAAACATTTGACTGCACCCATTACCATGCCCACATTCTGAAGTGTGCAAAGCTCCCAACTGTCCCTCTTTCGGAGCCCTGTCCCTCTTTCCTCCTCATTTGTCCCTCTTTCAGGACATTGTCCCTCTTTCTATGTAAATATGTATATTTCTCTACTAAAAATGTGTTTGATTGACTCTAAACTTTATTGCCATCCTTTCAATTGATATATTACTCATTTTAAAATGTTATTATGAAGGAAAATGAACCAGGATAGGAAGGACCATTGTTGTTTGAATTATAAAACAACATATTTTTCTTATGAAATCTTTATGGTATGCGTGACTAGGGGTGTGTCCGGGGCGTGATTAGGGGTGTGGTTTAAGTGTCCCTCTTTCTCATCTCAAAAAATTGGGAGCTATGAGTGTGACAACGCCCATTTTGTTTGGTGGGGGGGGGGCGCATAAATCTTTTTCCCTGGGCGCTGAAAACCCTAGCTACACCTCTGAGCCAGAGTCCTGCATGTGTATGGACAAGTGCACAGCTGCAGGCGAGCAAGGCTAAAAAAATTTTTTTACAAAAGTAATACGTATGATTCCTGAGTTGAACAACTTTAGTTGGGCTGTGAGATGAATCCACGTCCTAAAGTAAATGGTCTCAATTTTCTGACACGAGTCGGAACAGATGACCTACTTCTGCTCTGAAATTGCGAGTTTCTAAAGCTATAGAAGAGAACGGCGAGATGATACAGGATGCTTTTCACGTCAACGTTCCCTGTAACAGCGCTATATCTTGGCAACGATAACAGGAAGATTACAAAAAAAGAGAGGCAGAAAATCAGCTGAAATGTTCAGAACGAAAAGTAACTTTCTTGGAATTGGATGTTCCGAAACGTTCCGTACATTGCGAGATTCCTCTCCATCTCCCCTCCATCACAATAAGCGGGCGAGGCGGAGCGGGGCCCGGCGCTGACAATAGCCGCGGTCTATCACCGCGCTGCACGCATTAGCTGCAGTCAGGCACACTTTTATTTTATCGTTATCCCGACAGGCTCGCGGCAATAATTCAATCATCTCTCCTGCACCGTCTCATCTATTAAATACAAGCGGCCGCGAACAAACACCAGCTCCGCCGGCTGCTAAATGATACACTATCTATCCTCGCGCGGCTCCCGCTCTGACCTTATGTTCTGCCGCCGCAATGCCGAGAATAAACGCTACTTCAGGAGGAAGAGTGGAGGCCCGGGCTCTGCTGAGAGGAAGCGCTTTAAGAGATGAGTGCACTTCTCAATGTTCCAGATCTACTCCGGCGCGCTGATGTCGCTCCCGTGAAGAGGCCTCTGGCTGCCTGCTGTACACACACATGCACGACACGTGGCTGCTGACATGCAGGGCCGGATTTCTGGAAAGGCCGAAAGGGCCCATACCTTGGGCGGCTGCAGCCGAAGGGGGCACCTGAATACGAAAAACCGCTTTCACATTCAATGAAAAATAGCGAGAAAATCACTTTGCAAAACGCTAGTGATTTCAATAGCGTTTTTGAGATTCCTGGTGTGAATGGGCACTGAACCTGAACTGAGTAAAATTATTTAAAATAAATACATGATGTAGCTGCAAATGAATATTACATACTTACCTCGCAGTCAGTTCCCCTCAGAAGCTCACCATTTTCTTCTTACAGTGATCCCTTCCTGTTCCGACAAGATTCTGTCTGAACTGAAATATCAGTTATAACTGAATGGACAACTGATGTGCAAGGTAATGTCCATGTTTCCATATGGCTGAAGTGAGGCATTTTACAGTTTAACAGTGTGCTGACCAGGAAGCTGTTATAAGGTACTTTGCTATTTTTAAAATGGAGGATGGGGGATTCCATTGATCACAGTGGAGAGGAGAAAGAGTTTGATGAGTAGACTACACAGGAGGTAAGTATGTTTATTTTGACTTTTCTGTTCAGGTTGAGTTAATGTTGCTTTTTAACCTCCTGGGCGTTTTGATTACACGCGGCGCACGGCCGCGGGAGGGTTTTTTTTACCTAAATTTTTTTCTCATATAGTTAGCCTATCGCTAGCTACATGATTCCCTCCTTCCTGCTCTCTCCCTCCCACCCTTCCGATCGCCGCCGGCGTGAATACCTATCAGGAAATCCCGTTCTGATCAGATTCGATAATCATTATCGAAGCAAATGCAAATCAGTGCCGCCAAGTGTATTCCCGATCAACGATGCAACCAATTTCGGGCCAAGAATGTCTATCAAACATGCTTCAAGATGTTGGGCTGTCATGGTCGGTCAGGTGCGTGGCGGTATCGGCAAGCGATGTCGTGACGAGCGAAGAAAATGACAAAACCCCTGACACTCCCCTGAACAAACAACCCCCCACCCTCAAGCCAGTCTGCCGCTGGCTCCAGGCTCCGTCCATACACACTCCCCACATGGTTTGCTGGCGTACACGTGGGCGGGTGTGTGACGTCAGACAAATCCCCACGTTACTCCGGCAACCATATGAGGCGTGTTTATGGACGGAGGGCGGAGCCCGGAGACAGTGGCAGACACGGACAGGTAATATATAGTGCACTGGGCACCAGTCACAAGGCCGATTCCGGATCGATTTCAGCATGAAATTAATCGGGAATCGGCCTGCTGTGTATGGGCAGCTGGCAGATCTCTCTCTAATCAGATTCGATTAAAGAGAGATTTGTTTCTTGGTCGAATCTGCCATTCATATCTAGATATAAGGTTACCTTTTCATGTACAGTACCTCGATTGTAACTAGTGGTTATTTCAGTCAACGTTGCTCTTCTATCAGCGTGAATCAGTCGGCCCATTCTCCTCTGACCTCTGGCATCAACAAGGCATTTTCGCCCACAGGACTGCTGCATACTGGATGTTTTTCCATTTTCACACCACTCTTTGTAAACCCTAGAAATGATTGTGCGTGAAAATCCCAGTAACTGAGCAGATTGTGAAATACTCAGACCAGCCCGTCTGGCACCAATAACCATGCCACGCTCAAAATTGCTTAAATCACCTTTCTTTCCCATTCTGACATTCAGTTTGGAGTTCAGGAGATTGTCTTGACCAGGACCACACCCCTAAATACATTGAAGCAACTGCCAATTGATTGGTGGATTAGATAATTGCATTAATGAGAAATTGAACAGGTGTTCCTAATAATCCTTTAGGTGAGTGTATAAGCTATAGGCTTGCTATACACCAGCGGTTCTGAATGCTAGCCTGACTTCAGAGGCATAAGGAGATCATTTGCATATCCAGCACTGGTGAATTGTGGGAACCACAGCTGTTCACTTACAGCTGAATTGTCGCAGATACCTTCTGTTTGTACCGAGTTCCAGTGGCGTAGCAATAAGTATAGCAACCATAGCGTTGCTACGGGGCCCTACGCCACAGGGGGCCCGCCTGCCCGTACATCAGTTTTGTTTTTTTTTCGTTTTTTTTTTTTTTTTTTTTAATGTCGGTCCTGTCCGGGGCCCCCACCCCACCCCCCATACTTTTAGAGCTGCGGGCCCCCCCCCTCCCTGGCCCTCCTCCTCTGATAAGGTGGCTGTGAGGAGGGGGACTACTTGGGCGCAATGATACTCCTGGCGGCCGGCCCGACAGTTACTCTATAGTTCCGGCTTCCGGGCCGGCCAGCCAGGGAGAAGGAGGAGTGACGTCCTATGCGCGTGCGAGGGAGGGAGCGGACTGCTCAGGGTGCTGTGCCTGTTGGACTGGAGGAGGCCAGAGCGGAGGAGAGCGGAGCGAACCGACCCGGCCCCACCCCACCGTGACCGTCCCACGCAAGCTGCCCGCAAGTAAATTAATACATGTGCCTGGCTGGCTGGTGCTGCTGGCTGCTGTGGAGCACGGTCGGAGGTGGGTGGGTGCTGGGGAACGGCCTGGCCGGGGGACTTGCTGCCTGCTGTGTGTGGGGGGATGGGGGAAACAGAGAAGTGCTGGCTGCTGGGGGGGGGAGGGGGGGGGGATAGGGGAGAGAGAGAGGTGCTGTGTGCGTGTGGGGGGGGGGAATGGGGGAGAGAAGTGCTGGCTGCTGTGGGGTGGATGGGGGAGAGAGAGGTGCTGTGCGTGTGTGTGTGTGTGGGGGGGGGGGGGGGAACGTGCTGGCTGCTGTGGGGGGGGGGATGGGGGAGAGAGAGGTGCTGTGTGTGTGTGGGGATGGGGGAGAGAAGTGCTGGCTGCTGTGGGGTGGATGGGGGAGAGAGAGGGGTGCTGGCTGCTGTGTGTGTGGGGGGGGGGATGGGGGAGAGAAGTGCTGGCTGCTGTGGGGGGGATGGGGGAGAGAGAGGTGCTGTGTGTGGGGGGGGGGGGGATGGGGGAGAGAAGTGCTGGCTGCTGTGGGGGGATGGGGGAGGGAGAGGTGCTGGCTGCTGTGTGTGGTGGGGGGGATGGGGGAGACAGAGAGGTGCTGGCTGCTGTGGGAGACAGAGAGGTGCTGGCTGCTATGGGGGGGGGGGGGGGATGGGGGAGACAGAGAGGTGCTGGCTGCTGCCCCCACATAGTGATTGTCTGGTGAATGCTCCCCCCACATAGCGATTATTGTCTGCCGAATGGTCCCCCCCATAGCGATTATTGTCTGGTGAATTGCCCTCCATAGCGATTATTGTCTGGTGAATGCTCCCCCCACATAGCGATTATTGTCTGGTGAATGCTCCCCCCAAATAGCGATTATTGTCTGGCGAATGGTCCCCCCCATAGCGATTATTGTCTGGTGAATGCCCCCCCCCCATAGCGATTATTGTCTGGTGAATGCCCCCCCCCCCCATAGCGAGCGATTGTCTGGTGAATGCTCCCCCCACATAGCGATTATTGTCTGGTGAATGCCCCCCCATAGTAAGCGATTATTGTCTGGTGAATGCTCCCCCCACATAGCGATTATTGTCTGGTGGATGCTCCCCACATAGCAAATATTGTCTGGTGGATGCTACCCACATAGCAAATATTTTCTGGTGAATGCTCCCTGCATAACGATTATTTTCTGGTGAAATGCTGCCCACTTTACGATTTCTGGTGAAATGATGCCCGCATAATGCTTATTTTCTGGTGAAATGCTGCTCTCTTTACGATTATTTTATGGTGAAATACTGCCCACTTTACGATTAATTTCTGGTGAAATGCTGCTCTCTTCACAAATATTTTATGGTGAAATGCTGCTATCTTTATGATTCATTTATGGTGAAATGCTGCTCTCTTTACGATTAATTTATGGTGAAATGCTGCTCTCTTTATGATTAATTCAGTACTGTAGAGTCGCAGTCAAGGAGTCGGAGTCGGGGGAATTTTGGGCACCCGGAGTCGGAGTCGTTGATTTCATAAACTTCGGAGTCGGATGATTTCTGTACAAAATCCACAGCCCTGTTAAGTATTAGACTAAGGAGTCGGAGCCATTTTGGGTACTCGGAGTTGGAGTCGTGGTTTCATAAACTGAGGAGTCGGAGTTGGAGTCGGAAGATTTTTGTACCGACTCCACAGCCCTGGATTAATTTATGGTGTAATGCTGCTCTCTTTACAATTAATTTATGGTGAAAGGCTGCCCTCTCTACGATTATTTTATGGTGAAATGCTGCCCACTTTACGATTATTTTCTGGTGAAATGGCGGTGGGGATGGCGGCGCGGGGGGTGGGGGTGGGGGGGGGGGCCATACAAAAAATTTGCTATGGGGCCCAGTCATTTCTAGCTACGCCCCTGCCGAGTTCTGTTTGTGAACGATCATACAGACACATAAAGTGCTGAATAGGTTAACAAGCGAGTTATTTCGGTTTTCTGGTTGTTTGTGTCTGGCGCACAGAATCAGACAGACCGCGATGTTCTCGTCTATCTGAGGACACAGAGTCGCATCTTTCTGACAAGCCGCCAGGTTCTGCGCTCGCTGAGTAACGGAAAGGGTTAATGGCTGCCACGGCAGCGGCCGCAGGAACGGCAGTACCATTTATCACAGCGCGCTGGTTCTGGCAGTTGGCAGTGCAGTTATAAATATACCTATTAACAGCCGGCAATGAATCTTTAAACAGCACAACAGGGGACAAGCGACGGCTAAAAATAGCTTAGCGCGGAGAGCGCAGCCCATGTCCTCAGGAGCACTCGCCGCCTTACCGCCGTTCCACCGAGAAGGTTCTACGCCCTCCACCTGCATTATGCAAATCACCGCAGATTTATCCACGGCCTCATCTATATCTACATGACATAAAGGAGAGCTCCGAAGAAATAACATTTATGAAGCAAACCTTCTGGCAATGTCCTGTCATTTAAACATTATCAGCTGCAAAAGCTGTTCCATAAAGTGTAAGTGCAATATACTTGCATTATTTATTTTACCTTTTCTTTATGAAACAGTCATATCACCTCCAGTATGTACAGAATAAGCTGTTACTCTATGCCTGTACTGATAGTAAACTAGCTTTAGTGTGTGCGGATCCCTGCTACCTCCAGTATGTACAGTATAAGTAGTTACTCTGTGCCTGTACTGATAGTACACTAGCTGCGGTGTGTGCTGTGCACTGCTGCCCCCAGTATGTACTGTATAAGCTGTTACTCTGTGCCTGTACTGATAGTAAACTAGCTGCAGTGTGTGCTGATCCCTGCTACCTCCAGTATGTACAGTATAAGTAGTTACTCTGTGCCTGTACTGATAGTACACTAGCTGCAGTGTGTGCTGTGCACTGCTGCCCCCAGTATGTACAGTATAAGCTGTTACTCTGTGCCTGTACTGATAGAAAACTAGCGGCAGTGTGTGCTGATCTCTGCTACCTCCAGTATGTACAGTATAAGCTGTTCCTCTGTGCCTGTATTGATAGTAAACTAGCTGCAGTGTGTGCTGATTTCTGCTACCTCCAGTATGTACAGTATAAGCTGTTACTCTGTGCCTGTACTGATAGTAAACTAGCTGCAGTGTGTGCTGATCTCTGCTGCCTCCAGTATGTACAGTATAAGCTGTTACTCTGTGTCTGTACTGATAGAAAGCTAGCTGCAGTGTGTGCTGATCTCTTCTATGCTTCACAGTGCAGATGGACAATGACCCAAAGCATACTGCAAAAGCAACAAAAGAGTTTTTGAAGGGAAAGAAGTGGAATGTTATGCAATGGCCAAGTCATCACCTGACCTGAATCCAATTGAGCATGGCTTTCACTTGCTGGAGACAAAACTGAAGGGAAAGATGCACCACGAATAAGCAGGACCTGAAGACAGCTGCAGTAGAGGCCTGGCAGGGCATCACCAGGGATGAAACCCAACGTCTGGTGATGTCTATCTATGCATTCCAGTCTTCCTACACCGTTCACCTGATTTGGATGTAAACACCCTCCAATAAAAGCTGACAGTCTGCAGTTAAAGCACATCCTGTTCATTTCAAATCCATTGTGGGCCTCAGCCCTCTGTTTTCCTTCCAAGTACTCCCAGTGCGTTACAGAGCAGAGCACACGATCTTGCAGCTGCAACGTCCAATGTAAATCAGAGCATATAAACTGAGCTTATCTAATAACTATAACTGTACTGTGACCTTCAAAGCCTTTACTGCAGTCTGTAAAACAAAAATGAATTTCAGTGCGCAAAAGTTTAATAGGAGTAAGTTATGGTCCTAATGGGAGAATGTGCGTCTCAAGCCAAACTCACCACAAAGTCTCCGACCTACTGTCTGCGGAGCCGCATCCTCCACGGCTCGCAGAGCTAGGAACTACAGCTTGACTTAAAGAGGAAGTGTAGCGAAAAAAACATTTAAATTGCTTATTTTTACAATATTCATTTACAGATTATTTAGTCAGTGTTCGCACATTTTACTGTCCCTGATTTACATTCACTGGGGGTAACATCTGCCAGGTGATCTGTACGGAATGTTCGTTACTGAGAGTTCTAAGCACAGAGGGAGATGCTGCTTGCTTGGCAGATGGAAACAGCTGTTATTTTCTAAAAAGCAACAAGGTTCACAGACAGCAAACTGTCAGGGCCATGGTCATGACATCACACTGTGGGAGGGGTTTCACCACAATATCAGCCATAAAGACGTCCCTTATGATCTATTGGTAACTGGTATTATTTTAAAAGGAAAAAAACCCATATAGTTTAGGTTCTCTTTAAATATATGTGGGGTCCTGAGGAAGCAGGCAAATTGCCTAGAGTTCTTCTTTAACCTGCAGTTTGGTTATGCTGGATCTTGTTGATCACAAGATCCCTTTAACCTAGGATTGCACCTCATCCCAGTCAGTAGCTGATACCCCCTTTTCTGGATTAGATCATCAAAGGGGATTTTATGGCTGATATTGGGGCGAAACCACTCCCACAGTGTGATGTCATGACCATGGTCATGACCGTTTCCTTTCTGTGACCCTTGTTGCATTGTGGGAAATAACATCTGTTTCCAACTGCAAGGGGAGAGAGAGAGAGAGAGAGAGAGAGAGAGAGAGAGAGAGAGAGAGAGTGTGTGTGTGTGTGTTTTGATTCCTCTCCCCCCCCCCTCCTATTACTATCCTTCAGTAAAGTTCCTGTTTATAGTTTATAGTTGGCGTGTGCACATGTGAAGGTGTGGAAGAGATATGGCGAGGGGCACAGCTGATCGCAGTGTGGCGCAGACACGCATGAGGCTCCTCTCGCTGTCAGCACTGGACTCCAGAATTACTGATAACCCCGGGCTCAGCATTCATCACTGTCTGCAATTAGCAAGAACAAGCTGAAATAATTAATGACCAACATCCATTGCGAGTATAAATACCAGCCAGGATGGGGAAAAAACATGCGGAGAGCCACAAGCAATCAGGAGAGCTCAACAGAAAACCCTGCTTCATACAAGCGCTGGAAAGAGTCTGCCTGCTACCGGGCTGACATGCCAGCTGTGACCTGCTGGGCGTGACGTCTGCCTGTAATTAGTGTTGGGCGAACACTTGGATGTTCGGGTTCGCGAACGTTCGCCGAACATCGCCGCGATGTTCGGGTGTTCGCGCCGAACTCCGAACATAATGGAAGTCAATGGGGACCCGAACTTTCGTGCTTTGTAAAGCTTCCTTACATGCTACATACCCCAAATTTGCAGGGTATGTGCACCTTGGGAGTGGGTACAAGAGGAAAAAAAATATTTGAAAAAGAGCTTATAGTTTTTGAGAAAATTGATTGTAAAGTTTCAAAGGAAAAACTGTCTTTTAAATGTGGAAAATGTCATGTTTCTTTGCACAGGTAACATGCTTTTTGTCGCCATGCAGTCATAAATGTAATACAGAGAAGAGGTTCCAGGAAAAGGGACCGGTAACGCTAACCCAGCACCAGCAGCAGCACACGTGATGGAACAGGAGGAGGCGCAGGAGGAGAAGGCCACGCTTTTTGAGACACAACAACCCAGGCCTTGCATGAGGACAAGAAGCGTGCGGATAGCATGCTTTGTACCGCCATGCAGTCATAAATGTAATAAAGATGAGAGGTTCCATAAACAGGGACCGGCAACGCTAACCCAGCAGCAGCACACGTGATGTAACAGGAGGAGGCGCTGGAGTAGAAGGCCACGCTTTTTGAGACACAACAACCCAGGCCTTGCAGGAGGACAAGAAGCGTGCGGATAGCATGCTTTTTACCGCCATGCAGTCATAAATGTAATAAAGATGAGAGGTTCCATAAACAGGGACCGGCAACGCTAACCCAGCAGCAGCAGACGTGATGGAACAGGAGGAGGCGCAGGAGGAGAAGGCCACGCTTTGTGACACAACATCCCAGGCCTTGCATGAGGACAAGAAGCGTGCGGATAGCATGCTTTGTACCGCCATGCAGTCATAAATGTAATAAAGATAAGAGGTTCCATAAACAGGGACCGGAAACGCTAACCCAGCAGCAGCACACGTGATGTAACAGGAGGAGGCGCAGGAGGAGAAGGCCACGCTTTTTGAGACACAACAACCCAGGCCTTGCAGGAGGACAAGAAGCGTGCGGATAGCATGCTTTTTACCGCCATGCAGTCATAAATGTAATAAAGATGAGAGGTTCCATAAACAGGGACCGGCAACGCTAACCCAGCAGCAGCACACGTGATGGAACAGGAGGAGTTGCAGGAGGAGAAGACCACGCTTTGAGACACAACAACCCAGGCCTTGCATGAGGACAAGAAGCGTGCGGATAGCATGCTTTTTACCGCCATGCAGTCATAAATGTAATAAAGATGAGAGGTTCCATATACAGGGACCGGCAACGCTAACCCATCACAGATGGTCATTGTTCATGTTACTTGGTTGGGGTCCGGGAGTGTTGCATAGTCGTTTCCAATCCAGGATTGATTCATTTTAATTTGAGTCAGACGGTCTGCATTTTCTGTGGAGAGGCGGATACGCCGATCTGTGACTATGCCTCCGGCAGCACTGAAACAGGGTTCTGACATAACGCTGGCTGCCGGGCAAGCCAGCACCTCTATTGCGTACATTGCCAGTTCGTGCCAGGTGTCTAGCTTCGATACCCAATAGTTGAAGGGTGCAGATGGATTGTTCAACACAGCTACGCCATCTGACATGTAGTCCTTGACCATCTTCTCCAGGCGATCGGTGTTGGAGGTGGATCTGCACGCTTGCTGTTCTGTGGGCTGCTGCTGCATGGGTGTCAGAAAATGTTCCCACTCCAAGGACACTGCCGATACCATTCCCTTTTGGGCACTAGCTGCAGCTTGTGTTGTTTGCTGCCCTCCTGGTCGTCCTGGGTTTGCGGAAGTCACTCTGTCGGCGTACAACTGGCTAGAGGAGGGGGAGGATGTCAATCTCCTCTCTAAAGTCTCCACAAGGGCCTGCTGGTATTCTTCCATTTTGACCTGTCTGACTCTTTCTCCAAGCAGTTTTGGAACATTGTGTTTGTACCGTGGATCCAGAAGGGTATAAACCCAGTAATTGGTGTTGTCCAGAATGTGCACAATGCGTGGGTCGCGTTCAATGCAGTCTAGCATGAATTGAGCCATGTGTGCCAGAGTCCTGCCAGAATCCTCATCATCCTCTTGTGAGCGTTGTGATAGTTGTTGTGATGCATCAGTCGTCACCTTCTTCCTGGTCTGCTTCTGCTGACCATTCGCGCTGAATTGTGGAAGTCCAACGTGCACCGCTCTGGCCCTCGTCAGTGGTGGCATGAAATTCCTGCTCCAACTCCAGCTGTTCCTCCTCCTCTTCTTCGTCATAGCTGCTGGGGCCAGCGTTTCCTGAGGCGGATGGCCTGATGTTGGTACCATCACGCTGATCGTTTTCTCCTTCAGATTCCCCCAGTTGCATCATGACAGCTGTTTCCTTGATTTTCAACATTGACCTCTTCAGTAAACACAGCAGTGGTATGGTAATGCTGACTGAAGAGTTGTCACTGCTCACAAGCAACGTGGACTGCTCAAAATTTTGGAGGACTTGGCAGAGGTCCAACATGTTGGCCCAATCGGATCCACAGAAGCTTGGCAGCTGTCCGGATGCGCCTCGGTACTGCGCCGTCATGTACTGGACCACTGCACTCTTCTGCTCGCAAAAGCGGGCTAGCATGTGCAGCGTAGAATTCCAGCGCGTAGGGACATCACACAGCAAGCGATGGTGGGGGAGATTGAAGCGCTCCTGCATCTTGGCGAGTGCCCCCGAAGCAGTACTGGAATTTCTACAATGTTTGGCCACTCGTCGCACCTTCAACAGAAGATCGGCCACGCCTGGGTATGTCCTCAGGAACCGCTGAACTACTAGGTTCATCACGTGCGCCAGGCAAGGGATGTTTGTCAGCTTAGCCAACCTTAAAGCGCGAATGAGATTACTCCCATTATCACACACAACCATGCCCGGTTTCAGGTCCAGCGGTGCCAGCCACAAATCCGTCTGTTCCTTTATTCCCCTCCAAATTTCCTCCCCTGTGTGCTGCTTATCCCCAAGGCAGATCAGCTTCAGCAACGCTTGCTGACGCATGCCAACAGCTGTGCTGCACTGCTTCCACGATCCTACTGCTGCTGGTGCTGGGTTAGCGTTTCCGGATGAGGTACAGCTTTGAGATGCGTTGGAGGAGAAGGAGTCAGAGAGGTAGGTGCTGCTGTTGTTATCCAGTGGGAGGGACGGCGGTGCAGCTGTTTGCAGCGTGGGCAACACCCGCGCCGTAGCAGGTGAGGAATCGCTGCCAGGCTCCACAAGGTTCACCCAGTGCGCGGTAAGGGAGATGTATCGACCCTGGCCGAACGCACTCGTCCAGGTGTCAGTGGTGAGGTGAACCTTGCAGGCAACGGCATTCTTCAAGCTTCGGGTTATTTTGCTGACCACGTGCTCATGCAACTCAGGCACTGCAGAGCGCGCAAAGTGGTAGCGGCTGGGAACCACGTAACGTGGGATGGCCACTGACATCATGCCCTTGAAGCTGTTTGTCTCCACCACTCGATATGGCAGCATTTCGCAGGCCAGAAGCTTGGCTATGCTGGCTGTTACTGCTACCGCCCGGGGGTCATTTGCTGGCAATTTCCTCTTGCGATCAAACATTTCCGAGACAGACAACTGAATCGTAGGGCTGCACACTGAAGGGCTGTTGGTTGTTGTGTTTGATGAACACTGGGAGACCTCAAGAGCACTACTCCGGAAAGTGACAGTGTCAGTGTCTGATGTTTGTGAATGTTGTGAACCATGCAATGGCTGGGCTACTGCTGCTGCTGAGTGGTGAGCCTTGTGACCCCAAGGGAGGCAGTGTTGCTGGTACCCTGTCCTGCCGCGTTTGCCCACAGAGTGGGATGTTTGGATAGCATGTGGCGGCTCATGCTGGTGGTGGAGAGGTTGTTAATACTTTTCCCCCTGCTCAGGCGGGTCTTGCACACCTTGCAAATCGCCATAGTACCATCCTCAGTGCAGTCTTCAAAGAAAGCCCAGACTTTGGAGCACCTGCCTTGCTGGCGATTTCTGTTTGCGCCTCTTTTGCCTCTCACTTGAACTTCCACGCTTGTGGTGCCTGAAATTGCGCGCCGCCTAACTTGTGGCACAAGGCGAACTCGTGCAGCAGTGGGTTCTTCAACAGACTCATCTGTGCTGCTGCTACGACGGCGATGTTCTCGTTCACAAACAAAATCTGGGTCTATGTCCACATTGTCCATACCCTCCTCTTCCATCTCCTGAAACTCGTCATATGTCATTGTGGGGGGCCGCCGCCGTGGAGTAGAGCTCCCCAGAACAACCTCTGCGCAGCTCACTCCAACTTCGTCTTCCAGATCTTCTCGGCCGACCTCCTGCAATTGCAACCCCTCCTGCCCAACTTGCTCTGGGATTTGGGTTTCCGAGTCCTCCTCGGACTCGCCTTGTATTTCAGTGCACGGTGCATTTCCCACAGTTAATGGTTGCAGTGTTCTCCCCAGAATTTTTTTGCAGCCGGGTGGCATGAAAAAGTAGCCGGGTGGGGAGGCAAGTTCACGCTGGGTGCTGCTGGGTGAAAAAGTAAGGCTAAGCTGAATGGAGAGTGAGGGTCACACTGGGTGTGAGAGGATCACACTGGGTGGGGAGCGGTTGGCATCACACTGGGGGGGGGGGCTTCTCTGTTCACTGGCGTTCAGCAAAGCTCTGGAAATTCCTTGAAAAGCACCCTTGTGAATGGGACCTTAGTGCCATAGCCCCATCTTCACACATATGACCAAACATCATTAACCACTCCCTGCATGCTATGTGTCATACACAAGGCGCAGAAGAGTGCTGACTGAGGGCTGGTGCAAGCACCAAGAGCGCTTCTGAGCGCTTTTAAAAATGCTAGCGCTTTAAAAGCGGATGGCTAATGTATTTGAATGGGATGGATCACATCAAAAAGATGTGATTGTTTTTCCCAAACGCAAACATGGGTCTGGCAGCATTTCTGCTGATTTCTGAGATGTTTCATCCTCAATGTTAAGTATAGGAAAGTGGAAATTCGCTCTGAAAAGAGCTAAATCAGAGCGATTTTTCAATCGTTTTTGTGACAGCAGCTGTACTGTGCATTAAAAACCCGCTACACAAAAATTCTTCAAAAAATCGCTAGGTATAAATAGGAAATCGCTAGGCACATGCCTAGAATCACTCAGAAAAATCACTTTAAAAAAAAGCACTGTTTGCAATTACTTTAGCGCTTTTTGGTGTGCACTGGCCCTGAACACTGATCACACAGGCAGGCGTCGGTGGTGAGAACCTCAGAGAAGACAGCAAAAACCATACTAAGTTAACACACAATGGTTTGTGAGCATCCAAGCATTCTGGTTGTGAACTCAGTAGACATATGGCTTTTTCAACCTAAATAACTGCTGATACAAGAAAGGCTGAACTTTATGTAAAATGCTGAACTTTTTGCCATTCATATGAGAATACTGAAAGCTGGATATCTCGGAGAATTAACTGAACAATCAGGTGTTAATTAAACTAACACAGGACATGCGAGTTTGTGAGGAAATTAAGGGACACAGGAGGCATAGTGAATGCTGTACCAGGCTCATGTAGGCTGTAAACCACTCATCTCTCTCATTACACGAAGGAGGAATGTGTTGATGAGCCAATATTGTTTGTTGTTTCAGGACATTCTTGAGCATGGAAGGATCTGGGGAAGGGGATTTGTGCATGCTGCTCTGACAGGGAGAAGGACTAGAGCTTCTGTCTGTCCACTGTAGTGGGGGTAGATCGGGTAACTCACCGAAGGGAAAGCACTGCAGTACAGCCGCACATTCTACTCTCATTCTCTGCACGGCTCCAGCAAAGTTCCCGCGGTCTAGCTCATCTTCTCTCTGCTGTGAGCTTTCCCGCCCCTTCACGCTGCTGATTGGAAGGAGTTGAGGAGGAGGGCGGAGATGGTGTCCCTGCATGCATTCCTGAGGCTGCCAACTAGAGATGGGAAGTTCGGATCTTTTCAATGATCCGGATGATTCGAATCGGATCATTGAAGAGATCCGGATCTTTGATCCGAATCTCGGATCATTTTACTACCGGAAGCATTCGGGGGTGAAATGAACAGCAGGACAGGTCTGTGGACAGGAGAAGGGGAGGGGGGCGGACACACAGAGAAGGGGAGAAGATGGACAGAGGGCAGGGAGTGGACAGAGAAGGGAGGAGCAGAGAGCAGAAATGTTTGCACGTAATACCCACATGCTGAAGTCATATGCTTTACATATATTTATTCTATATGTTCATCTGTACACTTTGAAAGAAAACGTCGCACAGTAAAAGAAAGCATTCCCAGAAGTAAAGTGCAGCTGTTTAGAGCAGAGTCTGGGAGGATCATATTGCCTTTCAATCACACTGTCTGCAAAGTTACTGAGCTGTGCTGAGCCAAAAGCTTCCCATGTGTTCACTGTGCAGCACTACGGAACAGACAGCCTATAATGGGCAGCACATTATAGCCAGTATGTGTGCTCTACACATATCTGGCAGTGGCACCCATGTCCCCTCTCTCTCATCTACCTGTCTCCCTGCAAGGCTGCCTCCCATCCAACAGAGCAATCCCTGCTTCCAGGACCGCGCTGCCCGCTTAGAGGGGGCGTGTCGCTCCTGGCCCCGCCCCTTTTGCGATCCGAATCGTTCATTTTGATGATTCGGATGATCGACTCATAAAATAGATTCGGATCAAAGATCCGAATCGTTCATGATCCGGACAACACTACTGCCAACTACAACGTGGAGAGGAAATAGCTTCTCATGTAGACAGAAGCTAATCACAGAGGTTAATGACATCAGCCGGGCGGGAACGTAGATCAGGTGGGCGCTCCGCCCACCTGATAGGCTCTGGGGAGAACACTGGGTTGTGAATCCGGGCACAACATTTCTGGCTGTTCCTCCATTGACCTTTGAAAGGTGGAAGTTTGTTGGGCTGGGAATAGCTCCTGCGAATACCCCATTGTGTCCTGAGGTAATTCATCGGACTGGTTATCTGGCAGTTGTGTGCGTGGTGTCGCTGCCGGTTGTGTCAGCTTTGTGCCCACTGGCTCCTTGTAACTGGCTGAGGACTCGGACCTCGTGCGTGATGTGCTGGTGCTGCTTAACCCACTGCTGGACGCTTGAGAGGTCATCCAAGTAATTATCTGGTCCTGTTCTTTTGGATTTGTGAGGGTTGTTGTCCTGGACAACATGGGCGGTATTGAGTGGGTTTTCTTGGGTGCTCCCCTGTGGCCTGTACGTGAACCGTCAGGGGAAACACCTCTTCCCTTGCCCCTCCCTCTTTCACCGGATTTCTTCCTCATTTCACTTATCCTTAAAGTACACGCTGATTGGCAGCAGTACAGTGGCAGTACAGAAATGCTATACAGTGGTGGGTGAGCGGTGTACCACTATTCCCAGCAGCGACACAGAGCACAATGCTATACAGTGGTGGGTGAGCGGTGTACCACTATTCCCAGCAGCGACACAGAGCACAATGCTATACAGTGGCGGGTGAGCGGTGTACTACTGTTCCCAGCAGACACAGAGTGGCAGTAAGCACAATGCTATATAGTGTGGCTGAGCAAGGTACACAGAGTGGCAGTAAACACAATGCTATATAGTGTGGCTGAGCGAGCGGTGTACTACTGTTCCCAGCAGACACAGAGTGGCAGTAAACACAATGCTATATAGTGTGGCTGAGCGAGCGGTGTACTACTATTCCCAGCAGACACAAAGTGGCAGTAAACACAATGCTATATAGTGTGGCTGAGCGAGGTACACAGAGTGGCAGTAAACACAATGCTATATAGTGTGGCTGAGCGAGCGGTGTACTACTATTCCCAGCAGACACAGAGTGGCAGTAAACACAATGCTATATAGTGTGGCTGAGCGAGGTACACAGAGTGGCAGTAAACACAATGCTATATAGTGTGGCTGAGCGAGCGGTGTACTACTATTCCCAGCAGACACAGAGTGGCAGTAAACACAATGCTATATAGTGTGGCTGAGCGAGGTACACAGAGTGGCAGTAAACAGAATGCTATATAGTGTGGCTGAGCGAGCGGTGTACTACTATTCCCAGCAGACACAGAGTGGCAGTAAACAGAATGCTATATAGTGTGGCTGAGCGAGGTACACAGAGTGGCAGTAAACACAATGCTATATAGCGTGGCTGAGCGAGCGGTGTACTACTATTCCCAGCAGACACAGAACAGTAAACAGAATGCTATATAGTGTGGCTGAGCGAGGTACACAGAGTGGCAGTAAACAGAATGCTATATAGTGTGGCTGAGCGAGCGGTGTACTACTATTCCCAGCAGACACAGAACAGTAAACAGAATGCTATATAGTGTGGCTGAGCGAGGTACACAGAGTGGCAGTAAACACAATGCTATATAGTGTGGCTGAGCGAGCGGTGTACTACTATTCCCAGCAGCGACACAATGACTGGGGGGACCCTGGCTAGCGTGGCTGGAGCGCGAACTACCCTGCCTGCCTACCCAAAGCTAAACCCACAGACAAATGGCGGAGATATGACGTGGTTCGGGTATTTATTTACCCGAACCACGTGACAGTTCGGACAATCAGAGCGCGTTCGGGTCCGAACCACGTGACTCGTTCGGCCAATCACAGTGCTAGCCGAACGTTCGGGGAACAGTCGGCCATGCGCTCTTAGTTCGGCCATGTGGCCGAACGGTTTGCCGAACACCATCAGGTGTTCGGCCGAACTCGAACATCACCCGAACAGGGTGATGTTCTGCAGAACCCGAACAGTGGCGAACACTGTTCGCCCAACACTACCTGTAATGCTAGTGGACCTGAACTCTTGCACAGCACAGAAGGAAAACACAGAGAAATGCACCCTGTATGTATTTAGAGAGTTTAGCTTGTCTACTTCCCCCTGTTACTAATCACAACTGTAATTTAATCTCTCAGCTGTGTCAGCTAAGGAATCTCGTTTTCCTCGGAAGAACAGCTAATTTGTAAACACAGGATGTTAACCCTATGTCTGCTTCCATGTAAGCAGGAAGTAGACACACAGCAGATTTATTGCAGGATTTAAATCAACCGTAACAAATACATGTTTTACTTTAAAGGTTATTATGCTGTTACTTATATTTTAGAGCAGAGAGGAAGTTCTGAGTTCAGGTCCGCTTGAAGTTAGAGGAATAAGGAGGCTGAAATAACGATGAATACCGACGATCCACCGCAATCGCCATCGACGCTGGGAACCTCAGCCACCCATCTCTATGACAGCAGAGTTCCTGTGAGCCGGTCAGGAGCTGCTTTCATTGGCTCCTGACCGGGTCTATCAATGTAAGCTCCTGACCCGCTCACAAGGCTCTGCTGTTATAGAGACGGCCGAGCGAGTGAGCTGCAGCAGGGAGACAGGGGCGAGATCGTCGGGAGCGACGAAAGCGGCGAGAAGGTGCGGCGTCGGTTGATTGAAATCTACGCCCTGGCAGCCAGATAGCCGTCAAAAAAGGGCGTAGATTTCAATTCGTGCAGTCCATAAGTAGTTAAACAATACCAGTTGACTGGCTGTCCTGCAGATCTCTTTGGCTGCAGGAGTGTCTGAATCACATACCTGAAACAAGCATGCAGCTAATCCATAAAATGTATTAAAAGCTTTAAAATTCCTCGGGAGGCGGTGGTGAACTCATCTCCCCGAAGAAGACATAATACCGTCAATTTTAATACAAACAAGTTTATTTATTTACTCCAATAAACAGTGCAACGCGTTTCGCAGGTATATTCCCGCTTCTTCAGGCAATAACAAATAGGAGTACACACAGTACAGTCTCAAGGTCACGATAAGCGCATCCCTTGAGACTGTACTGTGTGTACTCCTATTTGTTATTGCCTGAAGAAGTGGGGATATACCTGCGAAACGCGTTGCACTGTTTATTGGAGTATATAAATAGACTTGTTTGTATTAAAACTGACAGTATTATGTCTACTTCGGGGAGATGAGTCCACCACCGCCTCCCGAGGAATTGTAAAGCTTTTAATACATTTTATTCTTTTGGCGCCTCTGTTCTCCTTACAATATCAGCATCCACCCCTGGTGGAAGGGCTGAATCCCCCCGTTTTTCTCCCTATCTACAGAGAGCGACATCTTAATCCTGAGTGAGGACAGGTCTAATCTCCTCACCGGCCTACACAGTGGTTGCCTATACGGTGACCCTGACTTGTGAGTATATCATTTATATGCCTCTCATTACCCATTATTGTACATACTACACTATATTGGGCTCTCTGTGTTCCCTTCTTTTTTCTATGCAGCTAATCCAGTCACACCTCAGTCAGGGCACCTGAGCTGCATGCTTGCTCAGGGGCTAAGGCTAAAAGGATTGAAGGCAGAACCAGATTGGAGGCTTATCTTTTAGAGCCTAGGTTCTCAACGTGCGGTACGCGTACCCCAGGGGGTACTTCTGATGGTTCCAGGGGGTACTCAGACTTGCTATACTACACCAAGAATAACAAATTTAGAGTTTTTAGAAAATGATACATCCCATTTAAACAACACCAAATTAGTAATTTAGCTAAATAAAAGCAATAGTAAATGCTTGGAAATTGTTTAGAACCAATTATCATGTAATATGATCCATACATACATTTGTCAAGGGGTACTTGCGATAATGTTTACTATGCTAGGGGGTACTTGGCGAGTACAGGGTTTTAAAAGGGGTGCATACTACTGACATCTGCACCAAGTCCCCATCCTGTGGCCACAGTAGAGAGGGGGTGTGGCCGCTTAGCCAGGTCCATACATTAGAACGAACATGGGCAGATTTGACCAAGAGATAAATTTATCTCTAATCGAATCTGATTAGAGATAAATAGGTCTCTATTTGAATCTGCCCATACACTACAGGCCGATTCCCGTCCGATTTCAGCATGAAATCATCAGGGAATCGGCTGAGCCGCCGCATCCGCCCCGCCGCTGCCCCCAAAATGTATAAATGTATGTAATGTAGTGCATTTATACATTACCTGTCCTGTAGCAGCTTCTGCACGGTGTCCGTCCATCTTGCCGGGTAAGCCGCATACACACTAGAGGTGCATAGCGTCTGACGTCAGCCGCTATGCGCCTTCGTGACGTCACAGCGCCGCCGGTGTGCATGTGGAACCCGGCGAGATGGACGGAAACCGCGTGGAGGCCGACACCGGACAGGTAATGTATAAATGCACTACCCTACATACATTTATACATTGCGGCGGCAGCAGCGGGGGTTTCGTAGTCTCGTTACTCGTTCGCAATTCAGCCACCGTACCGCCGTGTACCCGACCAATCAACTTCGGCCCGCCATTTTCCAACATGCGTGATCAACCGTGCAGCCAATTTCTGTTCCTAAATTGGTCACTTTGTGGGTCGAGCATGCACTTCGCAGCACCAATTTCCATCCAATTCGATCATAGTAATCGAATTGGATGGTCGATTGGTTGGTTGGTCGGCTAGTGTATGCCCCCCTTTATAAGACCAGACTGTGAAGGAAAACAACCCCAACCCTTGAAATGCAGTCAAGCCAGGGTCCATATTGGGGAGGGGAACAACGGATAGAGGAATAGGTGGCACCTCCACCATGTTCCTCCTCAGAGGCAATACTGATAAGCAACCACCGACCACATCTCCTGGCATGCATTGCGGTGATCATGGGGATGTGCCGCAGGCACCAGATTTACACCATTTATACTGCTGCATGGCCATATATGTAATAACAATATGTCTATGGGGGTGCCCAGGTTAGGCGCAGTGCAGGGAAGAGGGTGCGCCAACGTGACCTGTAATGACGCTGTGAAGCGGGAGTAACGTCAAGTAAGGACATCAACAATAATTAAGCAATTGTTGCCGCCGATCAATCTGAAAAAAGTTATGTGGCAATTTCAAGACAAATGGTAAGCTTCCCGGGAGTGGAAATCCTAGCAGACTCACCCCAGTGTCAGACCTTGCAATGCTCAGAGGAATTGGATTTCAAAAACTACAACACTTTTGGAACCGAATGCAGCAAATCAACACAAGCACATCATATCAACTGTCAAGCACGATAATGGTTGATAATTTGGACTGGTTTTGTAGCCACAAGATCTGGGCACCTTGTAGTCATTGACTCGATCGTGAACTCCTCTGTATATTAAAGTATGCTGAAGTCAAATGTATGACCATCTGTGCAAGAGGTAAAGCTTGGCCTACATTGGGTCAAACTCAATTACCCTAAGCACACCAGCAAATGTACGACAAAGTGGATGAAGAAAAGAATTAGGATGTTGTGGTATCGCAGCAGAAGTCCAAACCTCAACCCAATCAAAATGCTGTAGCAAGACCGTAAGAGAACTGTATATACATTAAACTAAGGCTCAACACACACCATACAATCTTGGTTGTTCAATCTTACCACTTTCATGTAGTATAAGAGCTTATCCAATCAATCATTCAAGGTATTTTCAATCTGTTGGCCCTTATACTACATAGATTTGGTAAATTTGTGCAACCAAGATTGTATGATGTGTGTTGAGCTTAACCTATTTTGGTTCCTGGACGTAGTTTCTACGTCCAGGAACCATGCACGCTACCGCGCGCCCCCCGCGGCCGATCGTGCGCGTGCACGCGCACTCCCGGCCGCGGATTCGGTAGCCAAGAAATCAATTGATTCCTCTCCCCCGCTGAAAAAGCGACAGCTTCTCTCGGAAGTTGCGCCTTTTCTGGCCGTTCCCTCTGCGATGAGTCACTCTAAGCGTGTGTTACGCTTAGAGTGACGTCATGTAAACAAACTCATGGCCGCCATCTTGTGGCCAAAAAGTAATACTACATCTGTAAAAAAAAATAATTGAAAATTAACACACATTTACATTATCAATCTATTGTTTACCTCTCACCCTCCCAAAACTACCCAAATAAAGTGTTTACAATAAAAAAAAAAAACCATTACAATAAAAAAAAAAAAAAACATGTAAATATTTACCTAAGGGTCTAAACTTTTTAAATATCAATGTAAAGATGAAATATTTCTATATTTTTTTTATTTTAAACTTGTAAATAGTGATAGATGCAAAACGGAAAAAATGCACCTTTATTTCCAAATAAAATATTGTCACCATACATTGTGATAGGGACATAATTTTAATAGTGTTATAACCGGGACATATGGGCAAATACAATACGTGAGTTTTAATTATGGAGGCATGTATTATGTTAAAACTATAATGGCTGAAAACTGAGAAATAATGAATTTTTTCCGTTTTTTCTTATTCTTCCTATTAAAATGCATGTACAGTAAAGTGGCTCTTAGCAAAATGTACCCCCCAAAGAAAGCCTAATTGGTGGCGGAAAAAACAAGATATAGATCAGTGCATTGTGATAAGTAGTGATAAAGTTATAGGCTAATGAATGGGAGGTGAACATTTCTCACGTGAAAACGACGGAACCTGAATGGGTTAAGGCAATGTTGTAAAGAAGATTGGATCAAATTTTCTCTAGAACTATGTGAAGAATTGATAAAGTCACATTATTTTTTTATAGGTGGTTAGGGCACTTTTTTTCCTTCAAGTTTCCTTTAATATGCTAAAAAGAAGAGGATTTTTTAAAATAATGCCCTGTACTTTAGAAGTAAAAGTGGTCATACTTAACACATTTTCCCGCTCGAGTTTGAAGCCTCAGATTGGCAATGCATGATGTTATTTATTCTACAATCTAACGTTAAAGCCCATCCACCTACCTATCAGGAAGATACGGCAGAAAACCAGCACCTTACCTTGACGTGGTTGAAGTCGCTGCTCTTGCTGCTCTCTGGCGGGTTGAATGGTTTGGTCTCTCTGGGTTTGACGATATGGCGGAAGGGACTGGAGACAGGAAGGCCGCTGACGCTGATTCCATCTGAGAAGACAAAATATGTTCAGCTTAGATTAAAGTGTTTGGGGGGGGGGGGGGGGGTTGCTCATGGCAACCAAAGACTCATCAAGAAAAGTGGAGTAACCGTGGAGACATCATACAGAGCTTCCAAAAGGCACGTCACATGACAGGGTCAGAAAGAGAGGCTGTTGTGTCAGCCTACTGGATGTGGCATGGTCAGTGAACCACAGTTTTGCCTTTCTACGTTATTCTCTTGCTGGTGGGATTTAAAGCAAAACTCTATTAAAATGTGCTTTACAATTTCCCTGAAAATAAGACAGTGTCCTTCCTACTGGTACATCCTCATCTTTGCAGCACCGTCCCGGGTCCTCCGATGTCCCCAAGCTCCATAACGCACTGTGTCCCCAGCAAGTACAGTGATTGACCGAATAACAGTGCCATGGTCCCGCCTACAGGACCATCCGCTCCAATACAAACACAAGTTGCCATATGTCTCTCCCATAGGAAGAAGCTGTGCTGGGGACACAGTGCGGCATGATATGGAGATGGGGGAAATCGAAGGACATGGTACAGTGTGGCAAAGAGGAGAATGTACTTTCGGGGTAGGGCTTATATTTCGAGCATGATCGAAATTTCAGCTAAGGCTTATTTTCAGGGGATGTCTTATTTTTAGGGAAATGCAGTACATGTGCAGATGAAATGAGTGATAATAATTGGTCTCCCATGTACTTGACAACCTCGAGGTAATGCGACGATCAGCTCTGGTTCCCCCAAAATGTTTGTTCTGCTTCCAACAGACATTTTTAGAGAACACATCTGCAAACGAAGCATGAAATGTGACGACTTGCTATGAGCAATAAGCTTGAATACTTCCCACACAGCTAGTCACTGGTATCACATGACTAGAGATAGTAATAGCTGACCAATGGGAGCAGCTTTGTAGAGTAGGAGGGGTGGGCATAATTTATGACTGAAGGTTTACTCCATACTCCCACAAGAAATAAAAAATAACATTGCCCAGTTGCTAATTGACTGACATTCTTTCTTTGTAGCACTAGGGTTTTCAGCTCAGTTTTTGGCCACGGCACTATCTGCATAATGCTGGGAATACACGTTACGTTTTTTGGATCAATTCAGCGCGCAATCTATTAGCCATTCGATTTACTGCTCAATTCTCTTATCTTCCACTAATTTTTCCTATCTTTTTTTTCCATCCACTTCTATGAGAAATCGAGCGGAACAGAATCAAGCGGAGAATCGGACATGTAGGAATTTTATCATCAAAGCCATCTATCGGAACGATTCTTCACAAAAAACGTAACGTGTATTCCCAGCATGACTTTGCATAAGTTTCCTCTGTGCACTCCAGTAAGATAAGATAACTGGATCCTGTAAAGCTTTGTTGTCAAACTTGCGGCTCACGGGCCCGAATGTGGCCCTCCTTGCCATTTTATGTGGCCCTCGAGAGCTTCAAAAGTGCATCACTGTAAGCAGTAAAGAACAAGACAAGACAAGACAAGACAAATAACATTTATATCGCGCTTTTCTCCTGGCGGACTCAAAGCGCCAGAGCAGCAGCCACTAGGGCGTGCTCTATAGGCAGTAGCAGTGTTAGGGAGACTTGCCAAAGGTCTGCTACTGAATAGGTGCTGGCTTACTGAACAGGCAGAGCCGAGATTCGAATCCTGGTCTCCTGCGTCAGAGGCAGAGCCCTTAACCATTACACCATCCAGCACACCGCCTTCCCATCCAGAAGAGCACAATGGTGACAGTGTTTCTGGTTCAATCACTGTACTGTCGGTTTGAGCCAGGGTATAGCAACAACTAATGGGACCCGTTACCGGAATTAACATGGGACCTGCTCCCGCGGTACATTGGATCTCTTCTGCTCTTCCCAGCAGCTGCACGCTCTGTGCTTCCATACCTCCAGGACACGATCATGTGTCCTGCCTCAGGAGCCAGAGTTATGCAGCATAGAGCGTGTAGCTGTCAGGGAGATCAGAGGAGACCCAAAGCAGCACTGGAGCAGGTAAATATTGAACTTCTTCACTGCACTACCCTGCAGAGGGGGGAGGAGCTGGCTTCCCATGGTCGCTATAGTTACACCACTTAGTTTGAGACAAAAAATGTTAAAAAAAATGTGGCCTGCGACTTACACTATGCTTTAGATTTTGGCCCCTTACATGATTGAGTTTGACACCCCCAGTGTAAGTATAATGTTTTCAGAGGTTTGCTTTATGTCTGAGAATCTGGACACAGGTTCACATTACCGTATTACCAAAAAGGGGGAGGAAAAAGTCCCTGCGTCTTATATACAGGGAGTATTGTCCCCTTGTGTCCTCCTCCGCGTGTATAGTTACAAGCAGCGGCACCTGATCCATCAGCTCCAGCAGAAGCCGGCACTAGGGGAGCAGTGAGGGAGAGAAGACATCTGTGATCGCCGCTGGAGCTGATGGATGAAGTGAGCCGGTCTCCACCGCTGCCTGTAACTATACACGCATAGCTGAGGGGACACAAGGGTAAGCGGAGGGGACACAGTGGGAAGCAGGGGGCACACATGAGGGAGAAGAGGGCACACATGGGGACACAGGAGACACAGAAGGACACGAGATACAAAAGGGAGACAATAATCGTAGGAGAACATCGACAAGATCCTCGTGGACCATGGACGCACCTGGTTTAGTATATTTTTTCACTGGTTTTTGCCCTTGAAACCTAGGAGCGTCTTATATGCCAACAAATATGGGTAAATACAGTTTTATTTCATGATATTGTGCAGCACCAAAGCATAGTGATATAACAAACTCTCAATAGGTCTTTTTTTTTGAAAAATGAACATTTTACTTGATGTAGACACTGTCTACTCTCCACAGCTTAATATATTTACCGGCATTAACCTCCATTTTGGGGGGACAGTATGCGTTTTCTATAGGCGACAGGAAGAAAATTGAATAAAGGTGAACTTGCGATTCTGATAACCGGAATACAGCAGCCGAGTTTGCCGGTGGAATGTTAATTTGCGCTGGAAATAGATGAAGTCTGTGTAATAAGGACACTTGCTTAATCTGCGGAGCTAAAAATAGCCCATTGTTTCTCTTCAGTGTAATTACATATTATGTATTCACTGCAGTAAGTGGCTGAGCAATAAAAATGATCATAACGGGAGAAGGAATCCTATCTGCTCATATACAGCGCTGCATAATACAAGAGGCTATTTGCAGCCGCAATCCACTTACCTTCCAGGAAAGGAAAACGAGATGCAAGACACCCTAAAGCTGCCCATACATGTACAGATTTCCACCCAATGTTCCAAAAATGATCGATTCGCTTCTGAAAAGAATCGATTCACAAGGAATAGATTCCTACTATACACGGCACATACATTTCCAATACATTCCAGCCAGTGGCGTAGCTAACGAGCTATGGGCCCCAGTGCAACTGGGGCCAGACAGGACGGTCTGAAACCAACTGACCACAGTACTCCTTAGACTATTTCTTTAAAGAGAACCTGTAACAAAAAAAAAGTTCCCCTGGGGGGTACTCACCTCGGTAGGGGAAACTCTCAGGGTCCCAATGAGGCTTCCCCCTCCCCTGTAGCTGCAGGCAGTCCAGCACTGGCTCCCCCGAAGTGTCCCGCAATCCTGGCTCGACAAGCCTGACAAGCTACATTTCTTTACCTTCCCTGGCTCCAGCAGGGGGCGCTGTTGCGGCTCTCAGCACAGAGATAGGCGGAAATAGCCGATCTCCGCCGGGTCCGCTCTACTACACAGGCGCAGGAGACTTGCACCTGCGCAGTAGAGCGGCCAAAAGCCGATACTGCGCCTGCGCTGGAGCCAGGAAGGTAAATATTTACATCCCTGCCGTTCGGAGGGCAAGAGCGAGACCGCCGTGGGACACAGGAGGACGGGGGAAGCCTCAATAGGATCCGGAGGCTTCCCCCTACCAAGGAGGGTACCCGCCAGGGGAATTAATACTTCATGATCCACAGTATCTGAACTGAGCACTATCCCTTGTCTCTTGCTGTAAGTAGATCATTCATTACTCGGACCAGTGCCGTTTCAGTGCCATGCGTTTTCCTGAATACTGACGGAAAGGTATTAAAATATGTTATCTGTAAGCATGGCTTCTAGCTGGTTGGCGACTGCTTTCTCAATAACTTTTGATAGGAATGGTAAGTTCACCACAGGTCTGTAGTTGGTCACAGAATCAGGATCCAGTGATGGTTTCGTTACGAGGGGTTTTATGATTGCTTTCTTTAGTGCCTCTGGGTACAGCCCACTTTGCAAGGAGCACTGAGTTATTTTGTGTAGTGCTGCTCTGATCAGCTCAGGATACTGCATTAAGGGACCAGTTGGGCCAGGATCCAGGTCACAGGTAGTGGAGCGGAGACTTTGGAGGAGAACTCAAATATCTTCCTCGCTCAGTGTGTCAAAGACTTACCATGGTCATACGCAATAGGCACATGCAAAGCCCTAGGGTCCATTGAGTTTGTTGGTGTAATGCTGGCACGGATGGCATACACTTTGTTTGTGAAGAAGGCAGAGAATTCTTCACACCTTTCCCTGGAGAATGTGGTTGGGGGTTTTAGGCAAGAAGGATTGCAGAGTGATTCCACTGTGTGAAAGCGTTGAGCAGCTCTGTTGGCTGTAGATGTTTTGTGCGATATTTTTTTTTCTTGTCTATTGCTTCTTGGTATTGTTTGAGATGATGGACTAGACTAGATTTGTGCTCCTTAAAGTAGCCATACACTGGTCGATTTGCCATCAGATTCGACCAACAGATAGATCCCTCTCTGATCAAATCTGATCAGAGAGGGATCGTATGGCTACCTTTACTGCAAACAGATTGTGAACCGATTTCAGCCTGAAACCATTCACAATCAGTGGTGGTGGTGCTGCCGCCACTCAAACCCCCCCCCCCCCCCCCCGTCATACATTACCTGCTCCGCCGGCGCGAGTCCAGTCCCCAGGTCACCGCCGCTCCGTCTCCGCTCTGGTCTCCAGGTCCGGCATGCTTTATTTCTTCCTGCCCGGCAGGAAGTTTAAACAGTAGAGCGCCTCCCTACCCGTGGGCGATCGACGGTAATTTTCCGCACGGCGCAATCGACGGGATCGGACGAAGTGGATCGAAATTCGGCGTGTAGCGCGAACAATTGGCAGCAGATTCGATCCCAGTGATCGAATCTGCTGTCGAAACGGCGGCAAATCGGGCCAGTGTATGGCCAGCTTTAGACCCCGATTTACACCACTGTTTTTCTAGTCTGCACCCTTTCTTTTTATACCCATGATGTTTTTCGCAAAAAGCAATTAGCTTTCTGGTTTTTGGTTCCTGATCTGATGCTCCACTAGATGATATTGACAAATGTTTCATATACCAAGTTGTTGTAATGGTGTCACGCCTCAGCAGGTACTCTTTCTACAGAACTGTTTTCCCTTCTAGGACCTTTAGACGTTCCCGCGTCATGTAGTGTGTGGAAACTCTGCAAACCTAAGTCATGCTGCCATGGACTTTTTGATGCACCAGAAATGAGTTAGGAAAACGAAACACAAGTATAACTAACTAAAGCGGAGAAGCACAAAGCACTCCGGGCTACCTAAAGTAATGTGGGGAGGGGCTGGCACCTGGCTACCTATACTAAAAGGGAATGGGAGGGGGCGCATCAGCGTACCTATTATTATTTTATTAATATTTATTTATATAGCGCCAACATCTTCCGTGGCGCTGTACATAGTACAAACAAATAATGGGGAACAAATATACATAATAAATGCAAGACACTGTACAGTCATGACATTGACTAGTAGAAATACAAATACATACATAGTTTATGTGTAGTTGGTACATGTGCATATGTTAAAATTCCAGCAGTATGAGAAACACTAGGAGGAGGTCCCTGCCCTTGCGAGCTTACAATCTAGAGGACCTATACTAAAGTGTGTGTGTGTAGGAGTTGTTCTAGATCAGGCATGGGCAAACTTGGCCCTCCAGTAGAGTTGGGCCGAACGGTTCGCCTGCGAACGGTTCCATGCGAACTTCCGTGGTTCGCGTTCGCGTCCCGCAGGCGAACCTTTGCGGAAGTTCGGTTCGCCCCATAATGCACATGGAGGGTCAACTTTGACCCTCTACATCACAGTCAGCAGGCCCAGTGTAGCCAATTAGGCTACACTAGCCCCTGGAGCCCCCCCCCCCCCTTATATAAGGCAGGCAGCGGCGGCCATTACGGTCACTCGTGTGCTGCCTGCGTTAGTGAGAGTAGGGCGAGCTGCTGCAGACTGTCTCTCAGGGAAAGATTAGTTAGGCTTAACTTGTTCCTGTCTGGCTGCATACCTGTTCTGTGAACCCACCACTGCATACCTGTGCTGTGAACCCACCACTGCATACCTGTGCTGTGAACCCACCACTGCATACCTGTGCTGTGAACCCACCACTGCATACCTGTGCTGTGAACCCACCACTGCATACCTGTGCTGTGAACCCACCACTGCATACCTGTGCTGTGAACCCACCACTGCATACCTGTGCTGTGAACCCACCACTGCATATCTGTTCTGTGAACCCACCACTGCATACCTGTTCAGTGAACCCGCCACTGCATACCTGTTCTGTTCAGTGAACCCGCCACTGCATACCTGTTCTGTTCAGTGGACCCGCCACTGTATACCTGTTCAGTGAACCCGCCACTGCATACCTGTTGTGTTCAGTGAACCTGCCACTGCATACCTGTTCTGTGAACCCGCCACTGTATACCTGTTCTGTTTAGTGAACCCGCCACTGTATACCTGTTCTGTTTAGTGAACCCGCCACTGCATACCTGTTCTGTTCAGTGGACCCGCCACTGTATACCTGTTCAGTGAACCCGCCACTGCATACCTGTTGTGTTCAGTGAACCTGCCACTGCATACCTGTTCTGTGAACCCGCCACTGTATACCTGTTCTGTTTAGTGAACCCGCCACTGTATACCTGTTCTGTTTAGTGAACCCGCCACTGTATACCTGTTCTGTGAACCCGCCACTGTATACCTGTTCTGTTTAGTGAACCCGCCACTGCATACCTGTTCTGTTTAGTGAACCCGCCACTGTATACCTGTTCTGTTCAGTGGACCCGCCACTGTATACCTGTTCTGTTTAGTGAACCCGCCACTGTATACCTGTTCAGTGAACCCGCCACTGCATACCTGTTGTGTTCAGTGAACCAGTTGTTTGCGGTGCGTTACACGGTGAGTTTGGTGTGTCAGTGTGAAGCAGTACCTTAATTACACTACCTGATTGATGTATACACATGCAAGATGTTTAAAAGCACTTTAGGCCTGTCATTTAGCATTTAATGTGATTTCTGCCCTTAAAACGCTGCTTTGCGTCACATCCAGATTTTTCCCCGGGACTTTTGGCGTGTATCCCACTCCGCCATGCCCCCCTCCAGGTGTTAGACCCCTTGAAACATCTTTTCCATCACTTTTGTGGCCAGCATAATTATTTTTTTTTTCAAAGTTCGCATCCCCATTGAAGTCTATTGCGGTTTGCAAACTTTAACGCGAACCGAACCTTCCGCGGAAGTTCACGAACCTAAAATCGGAGGTTCGGCCCAACTCTACCCTCCAGCTGTTCAGGAACTACAAATCCCACAATGCATTTGCCTTTATGAGTCCTGTCTGTGGCTGTCAGACTCCTGCAATGCATTGTGGGACTTGTAGTTCCTCAACAGCTGAAGGGCCAAGTTTGCCCATGCCTGGTCTAGATTCTGTTGGTCAGAGGTGGCTGGTGACAGTGGGCTTTAGCTGTAAAAAGTACAAATCTGGCCCTAAACATTGAGGACCTGGGGATTGGAGGGGGGGAGGTGGAGGCGGTGGAGCTACTACTATCTGCAATAGATTTAATGCGGAAATCCATTGGAAGTCTGTCTGCAGTGAGTGGCCAAGTAATAGAATCTGATGAGAGAAGGATCCATCTGATGTTATCACTTGTACTCATAAAATGCCAGGAATCATACTCAGTAGACCTAAAGTAGTAACTCTGCAAGGGTGACGATGATAGAACATCTGCAGCGGGATAAGGTCTCCAACTGCAGCTACCTTATTTATCCTTCTTAGGGTACGCCGTGATCAAGATAAATAAGACCCTACACAGAAATAATGCATTATAATTACATAATTAATCAGGAGACCATTTAGGAGTTGATTTAGAATACTTATGTTCACTTATCTAATTCATTACTTATTTTTCTGAGCGGCGTGGCGTGCGATGGATGAGTCACAGACCCGCAGAGCAATCGGGGCTACAGATAAGGACGGCGAGCGCGACTACAATTAAAAGATTAAAGAAACATTTACAGATCATTAACAGACCAAACAATCCCGAGAGTGCCAGTTCGTCTCCTCTCCAGTTTAACCGCTTTACCCCGGCACAGCCGTAACGCCTGTCGCCCTGCTGCTCTCTGCCTGTCATCTTGGCGCCAGGCAAGTCAACGCGCCGTCCTTTTCCTGGCAAAGCTTAATGATGTCGCTCCTCCGTAAAGCTTGGCACAGCATGTACAAATTGGCTTTATACAAGATGATCAAACGCCGCCTCGCGTGTTCAGAAGATCAAAGCCGGCATCCCACCTGTTGTCTGTGGCGAGGATTACACTCTGGCAATGTTAGCGCGAGAGAAAGGAAATTTCAGAGCTGATCATCAGCCTTTGTTGTGTGGCGGACGACCATGGGGAACCATGGATGAACAACAATTGGCTCTAATTAGCGCGTCTCTCGTTCTCTGCCACTGAGAGGAAGACGTGAAAGGGAGAAAAGTTCCCTCTCAGGTGTTGTTTCACAGTGACGTCCTCATCTCATCTCCTGCTGGTCCACAAATTCCATCCTGAGCCCCTTCCAACACATCGGGCTAGAAGCAGTTGAACATCGAGCCAGGCACCTGCCAGAGTAGGAAGGACTCCGCAGGAAGGAGGTAGAAATGTCATTGATATGTACACACTTCTGTATTTCTAAGACAGAAACTTCTTTCCATGCAGTGCCACCTGCAGACATGTTCCTTCCATCAATGGAGCTTTAAGGGTTATAGCGCTTTGGTACAAAAACCTACATTACATACAATTATGGGCAAAAATTAGTTATACTTGTGTTTTGTTATCCTAACTCATTTATGGGATGACTTAGGTCTGCAAAGTTCCATCTGAACAAACCACAAGACAAGACTCCTGGAAGAAGGTCCTTTGGACATACAAGACCAAAGTGAAAGGTTTGTCCATAAGGCACGGGGTTAGGTTTGGCAAAAAACAAACAGCATATCAGCACAAACACCAAATACCAACCGTGAAGCACACTGGTGGAGAGGTGATCATTTGTGCTAGCTTTGAAGCCACAGGATCAGGGCACCATGCAGTAAGTGCAGTAACCATGAATTCCTCTGTACAGGTGAAATGCGAAAAAATTCGAATATTGTGAAAAAGTCCATTAATTTCAGTAATTCAACTTAAACGGTCAAACTAATATATGAAATAGGAACACATTGCAGGTGTTTTGGATGAATTAGCTGATTAGAGTCTGACCCTAGAATATTGAACATTTCACTATCCTGGGTTTCTGATGCTGAAACCCAGGATAATTCCCATAAAAGTGGGTATCCTGAATAATTTACTGCATTGTGTTATATGTTACTACAGGGCCTCTTTGGAGTTGTGCAATCTAAACATTTTCTGCAGTATTCAGCAAACACCAGAAATTATGAGATTTGACCACTACACTCTGAACCGCGACCCCAGATCAGATAACAGAGGCGCTCAGCGTTGAGGATACTGGCAGATGCTGCTTACTCCTATCTGTTATTGCCTGATGAAGCGGGTTTGTATCCCGTGAAACGCGTTGCACTTTATTTGGAGTATCCAATAGAATTGTTTTGACTGAAAATCCACAGTCGTGTGTTCTGCTTGGAGGAGGTGAGTCCACCACTGCCTCCTCTATTACCAAGATGGGTTTTTAAGTTCTTTTAGTGTTTTTTTTATCCTGTTGGCGCCTCTGTTATCCTATTATCTACATCAAGTCCTCCCTTGGTGGAGGGTTGTACCCTTCCTTCTTCTACTACAGAGAGCGACTTTTTAAATCCTGAGTGGGGTCAGGACATTCTCCCCACCTGCTTTGACAGTGGTTGCCTAATTGGTTACCCTGGTTTGTGAGTATTAAATTAATATTATTACTCCTCCAATTATACATTACCAGTACATACTACACTATATTGGGCTTTTGGTGTTCTCTCTTTTTCTCATCCTTTGCCAGATCAGATAAAACGGTATAGGAAACTCTTGCCAGCGAGTCCCGCCGAGCTCAATCTATATGGAGGGGAATTTGGATCCGAGAAGGGGGAAACATGCTAATTTTGCAGGGGAGTTTTGGAGGATATGGAGTCATCTGACTATACACTATAAATGGGGACCATGTGGCTACCTATCCTAAGTGGGGGTGTAATCTAGCTACAGTATACTATAAATGAGGGGATCATGTGGCTGCCTGTACTATAAATGGGGGGGGGTCATCTGGTTGCCTATTCTAAAAGGGGATACTTTGGGCACCTATACTAAAGCTGAGTCTATCTGGCTACCTAATCGTAAAACACTGCTACATCATTTTGTATGCAAACACTGTGAATCGTGTGTATTTTGTGGGCAAACGCTGCACATCATGTGTATTCTGTGGGCAACCGCTGCACATCATGTGTATTCTGTGGGCAAACGCTGCACATCATGTGTATTCTGTGGGCAAACGCTGCACATCGTGTTTATTTTGTAGGAAAACGTTGCACATCATGTGTATTTTGTGTGAAAACGCTGCACATCATGTGTATTTTGTGGGCAAACGCTGCACATCATGTGTATTTTGTGGGCAAACACTGTGAATCGTGTGTATTTTGTGGGCAAACGCTGCACATCATGTGTATTCTGTGGGCAACCGCTGCACATCATGTGTATTCTGTGGGCAAACGCTGCACATCATGTGTATTCTGTGGGCAAACGCTGCACATCGTGTTTATTTTGTAGGAAAACGTTGCACATCATGTGTATTTTGTGTGAAAACGCTGCACATCATGTGTATTTTGTGGGCAAACGCTGCACATCATGTGTATTTTGTGTGAAAACGCTGCACATCGTGTGTATTTTGTGGGAAACGCTGCACATCGTGTGTATTTTGTGGGAAACCGCTGCACATCATGTGTATTCTGTGGGAAAACGCTGCACATCATGTGTATTTTGTGGGAAAACGCTGCACATCATGTGTCTTTTGTGGGCAAACGCTGCACATCGTGTGTCTTTTGTGGGCAAACGCTGCACATCATGTGTATTCTGTGGGAAAACGCTGCACATCATGTGTATTCTGTGGGAAAACGCTGCACATCATGTGTATTTTGTGGGCAGACGTTGCACATCATGTGTATTTTGTCGGCAAACGCTGCACATCATGTGTATTTTGTGGGCAGACGTTGCACATCATGTGTATTTTGTGGGCAAACGCTGCACATCATGTGTATTTTGTGGGCAGACGCTGCACATCATGTGTATTCTGTGGGCAAACGCTGCACATCATGTGTATTCTGTGGGAAAACGCTGCACATCATGTGTATTTTGTGGGCAGACGTTGCACATCATGTGTATTTTGTCGGCAAACGCTGCACATCATGTGTATTTTGTGGGCAAACGCTGCACATCATGTGTATTTTGTGGGAAAACGCTGCACATCGTGTGTATTTTGTGGGCAAACGCTGCACATCATGTGTATTTTGTGGGAAAACGCTGCACATCATGTGTATTTTGTGGGCAAACGCTGCACATCATGTGTATTCTGTGGGCAGACGCTGCACATCATGTGTATTCTGTGGGCAGACGCTGCACATCATGTGTATTCTGTGGGCAGACGCTGCACATCATGTGTATTCTGTGGGCAAACGCTGCACATCGTGTGTATTTTGTGGGCAAACGCTGCACATCATGTGTATTTTGTGGGAAAACGCTGCACATCATGTGTATTTTGTGGGAAAACGCTGCACATCGTGTGTATTTTGTGGGCAAACGCTGCACATCATGTGTATTCTGTGGGCAGACGCTGCACATCATGTGTATTTTGTGGGAAAACGCTGCGCATCGTGTGTATTCTGTGGGCAAACGCTGCACATCATGTGTATTTTGTGGGCAAACGCTGCACTTCATGTGTATTTTGTGGGCAAACGCTGCACATCATGTGTATTCTGTGGGCAGACGCTGCACATCATGTGTATTCTGTGGGCAGACGCTGCACATCCTGTGTATTTTGTGGGCAAACGCTGCACATCATGTGTATTTTGTGGGAAAACGCTGCACATCATGTGTATTTTGTGGGCAGACGCTGCACATCATGTGTATTCTGTGGGCAGACGCTGCACATCATGTGTATTTTGTGGGCAAACGCTGCACATCATGTGTATTTTGTGGGAAAACGCTGCACATCATGTGTATTTTGTGGGAAAACGCTGCACATCATGTGTATTCTGTGGGCAGACGCTGCACATCATGTGTATTCTGTGGGCAGACGCTGCACATCATGTGTATTTTGTGGGCAAACGCTGCACATCATGTGTATTTTGTGGGCAAACACTGCACATCATGTGTATTTTGTGGGAAAACGCTGCACATCATGTGTATTTTGTGGGCAAACACTGTACATCGTGTCTATTTTGTGGGGAAACGCTGCACATCATGTGTATTCTGTGGGCAAACGCTGCACTTCATGTGTATTTTGTGTGAAAACTCTGCACATCATGTGTATTTTGTGGGCAGACGCTGCACATCATGTGTATTTTGTGGGAAAACGCTGCACATCATGTGTATTTTGTGGGAAAACGCTGCACATCGTGTGTATTTTGTGGGAAAACGCTGCACATCGTGTGTATTTTGTGGGAAAACGCTGCACATCATGTGTATTCTGTGGGCAGACGCTGCACATCATGTGTATTTTGTCGGCAAACGCTGCACATCATGTGTATTTTGTGGGCAAACGCTGCGCATCATGTGTATTTTGTGGGCAAACGCTGCACATCATGTGTATTTTGTGGGCAAACACTGTACATCGTGTGTATTTTGTGGGCAAACGCTGCGCATCGTGTCTATTTTGTGGGGAAACGCTGCACATCATGTGTATTCTGTGGGAAAACGCTGCACATCCTGTGTATTTTGTGGGAAACGCTGCACATCATGTGTATTTTGTGGGAAAACTCTGCACATCATGTGTATTTTGTGGGAAACGCTGCACATCCTGTGTATTTTGTGGGCAAACGCTGCACATCATGTGTATTTTGTGGGAAAACGCTGCACATCATGTGTATTTTGTGGGCAAACGCTGCACATCATGTGTATTCTGTGGGCAAACGCTGCACATCATGTGTATTTTGTGGGAAAACGCTGCGCATCGTGTGTATTCTGTGGGCAAACGCTGCACATCATGTGTATTTTGTGGGCAAACGCTGCACTTCATGTGTATTTTGTGGGCAAACGCTGCACATCATGTGTATTCTGTGGGCAGACGCTGCACATCATGTGTATTCTGTGGGCAGACGCTGCACATCCTGTGTATTTTGTGGGCAAACGCTGCACATCATGTGTATTTTGTGGGAAAACGCTGCACATCATGTGTATTTTGTGGGCAGACGCTGCACATCATGTGTATTCTGTGGGCAGACGCTGCACATCATGTGTATTTTGTGGGCAAACGCTGCACATCATGTGTATTTTGTGGGAAAACGCTGCACATCATGTGTATTTTGTGGGAAAACGCTGCACATCATGTGTATTCTGTGGGCAGACGCTGCACATCATGTGTATTCTGTGGGCAGACGCTGCACATCATGTGTATTCTGTGGGCAACCGCTGCACATCATGTGTATTTTGTGGGCAAACGCTGCACATCATGTGTATTTTGTGGGCAAACGCTGCACATCATGTGTATTTTGTGGGCAAACACTGCACATCATGTGTATTTTGTGGGAAAACGCTGCACATCATGTGTATTTTGTGGGCAAACACTGTACATCGTGTCTATTTTGTGGGGAAACGCTGCACATCATGTGTATTCTGTGGGCAAACGCTGCACTTCATGTGTATTTTGTGTGAAAACTCTGCACATCATGTGTATTTTGTGGGCAGACGCTGCACATCATGTGTATTTTGTGGGAAAACGCTGCACATCATGTGTATTCTGTGGGAAAACGCTGCACATCGTGTGTATTTTGTGGGAAAACGCTGCACATCATGTGTATTTTGTGGGAAAACGCTGCACATCGTGTGTATTTTGTGGGAAAACGCTGCACATCATGTGTATTTTGTGGGAAACGCTGCACATCGTGTGTATTTTGTGGGAAAACGCTGCACATCGTGTGTATTTTGTGGGAAAACGCTGCACATCATGTGTATTTTGTGGGCAAACGCTGCGCATCATGTGTATTCTGTGGGCAGACGCTGCACATCATGTGTATTTTGTCGGCAAACGCTGCACATCATGTGTATTTTGTGGGCAAACGCTGCGCATCATGTGTATTTTGTGGGCAAACGCTGCACATCATGTGTATTTTGTGGGCAAACGCTGCACATCATGTGTATTCTGTGGGCAGACGCTGTACATCGTGTGTATTTTGTGGGCAAACGCTGCGCATCGTGTCTATTTTGTGGGGAAACGCTGCACATCATGTGTATTTTGTGGGCAAACGCTGCGCATCATGTGTATTCTGTGGGCAGACGCTGCACATCATGTGTATTTTGTCGGCAAACGCTGCACATCATGTGTATTTTGTGGGCAAACGCTGCGCATCATGTGTATTTTGTGGGCAAACGCTGCACATCATGTGTATTTTGTGGGCAAACACTGTACATCGTGTGTATTTTGTGGGCAAACGCTGCGCATCGTGTCTATTTTGTGGGGAAACGCTGCACATCATGTGTATTCTGTGGGAAAACGCTGCACATCATGTGTATTTTGTGGGAAACGCTGCACATCATGTGTATTTTGTGGGAAAACTCTGCACATCATGTGTATTTTGTGGGAAACGCTGCACATCCTGTGTATTTTGTGGGCAAACGCTGCACATCCTGTGTATTTTGTGGGAAACGCTGCACATCATGTGTATTTTGTGGGCAAACGCTGCACATCATGTGTATTTTGTGGGAAACGCTGCACATCATGTGTATTTTGTAGGCAAACGCTGCACATCATGTGTATTTTGTGGGAAAACTCTGCACATCATGTGCATTTTGTGGGCAAACGCTGCACATCATGTGTATTCTGTGGGCAGACGCTGCACATCATGTGTATTTTGTGGGAAAACGCTGCACATCATGTGTATTCTGTGGGCAAACGCTGCACATCATGTGTATTTTGTGGGCAAACGCTGCACATCATGTGTATTCTGTGGGCAAACGCTGCACATCATGTGTATTTTGTGGGAAACGCTGCACATCATGTGTATTTTGTAGGCAAACGCTGCACATCATGTGTATTTTGTGGGAAAACGCTGCACATCATGTGTATTCTGTGGGCAAACGCTGCACATCATGTGTATTCTGTGGGCAAACGCTGCACATCATGTGTATTTTGTGGGAAACGCTGCACATCATGTGTATTCTGTGGGCAAACGCTGCACATCATGTGTATTTTGTGGGCAAACGCTGCACATCATGTGCATTTTGTGGGCAAACGCTGCACATCATGTGCATTTTGTGGGCAAACGCTGCACATCATGTGTATTTTGTGGGAAACGCTGCACATCCTGTGTATTTTGTGGGAAACGCTGCACATCCTGTGTATTTTGTGGGAAACCGCTGCACATCATGTGTATTTTGTGGGAAACGCTGCACATCGTGTGTATTTTGTGGGAAACCGCTGCACATCATGTGTATTTTGTGTGAAAACGCTGCACATCGTGTGTATTTTGTGGGCAAACGCTGCACATCATGTGTATTTTGTGGGCAGACGCTGCACATCATGTGTATTTTGTGGGCAAACGCTGCACATCATGTGTATTTTGTGGGAAACGCTGCACATCATGTGTATTTTGTAGGCAAACGCTGCACATCATGTGTATTTTGTGGGCAAACGCTGCACATCATGTGTATTTTGTGGGAAAACTCTGCACATCATGTGTATTTTGTGGGAAACCGCTGCACATCATGTGTATTTTGTGTGAAAACGCTGCACATCATGTGTATTCTGTGGGCAGACGCTGCACATCATGTGTATTCTGTGGGCAGACGCTGCACATCATGTGTATTTTGTGGGCAAACGCTGCACATCATGTGTATTTTGTGGGAAACGCTGCACATCATGTGTATTTTGTGGGAAACGCTGCACATCGTGTGTATTTTGTGGGAAAACGCTGCACATCGTGTGTATTTTGTGGGAAAACTCTGCACATCATGTGTATTTTGTGGGAAACGCTGCACATCATGTGTATTTTGTGGGGAAACGCTGCACATCGTGTGTATTTTGTGGGCAAACGCTGCACATCATGTGTATTTTGTGGGAAACGCTGCACATCATGTGTATTTTGTGGGAAAACGCTGCACATCATGTGTATTTTGTGGGGAAACGCTGCACATCGTGTGTATTTTGTGGGCAAACTCTGCACATCGTGTGTATTTTGTGGGCAAACGCTGCACATCATGTGTATTCTGTGGGCAAACGCTGCACATCGTGTGTATTTTGTGGGAAACGCTGCACATCATGTGTATTTTGTGTGAAAACTCTGCACATCATGTGTATTTTGTGGGAAACGCTGCACATCATGTGTATTTTGTGGGAAACGCTGCACATCATGTGTATTCTGTGGGAAAACGCTGCACATCATGTGTATTTTGTGGGCAAACGCTGCACATCATGTGTATTCTGTGGGAAAACGCTGCACATCATGTGTATTTTGTGGGAAAACTCTGCACATCATGTGTATTTTGTGGGAAAACTCTGCACATCGTGTGTATTTTGTGGGAAAACGCTGCACATCGTGTGTATTTTGTGGGAAAACGCTGCACATCGTGTGTATTTTGTGGGAAACGCTGCACATCATGTGCATTTTGTGGGGAAACACTGCACATCATGTGTATTTTGTGGGAAACCGCTGCACATCATGTGTATTCTGTGGGCAACTGCTGCACATCATGTGTATTTTGTGGGCAGACGTTGCACATCATGTGTATTCTGTGGGCAACCGCTGCACATCATGTGTATTCTGCGGGCAAACGCTGCACATCATGTGTATTCTGCGGGCAAACGCTGCACATCATGTGTATTCTGCGGGCAAACGCTGCACATCATGTGTATTCTGTGGGCAAACGCTGCACCAGCGCATGCAGTAGTGTGCGGCTTCCTGAAAGAGACCCTTCAGGATCCCCCTCCTTGAAAATCATGCGTTTGCCCCGAGCATCAGGCAGCATCAAACAACACCAACATATTTTCAGTGTTCTCAGTTTGAATGAGGCCTAATATTCAGTTAGCAATATTAGGACACTAAGGCCTTGTTCACATCTAAAATCGCAATAGCCGACACCAGCATTTTGCGATTTTTTTGCACGATTTTTTTAGAACCTCCTGGCGCTTATCTGCGCGTTGCAATTTTTTGTAAAGCGCTTTTCTAAGCTTTTGCAGAGCGATTTGTTTGACTCTTTGACCCGGAAAAGAATAAATACAATGTATTTATTCTTAAAAGCGCTGGGGAAATCGCTATACAAAATGCTTTTTCAAGCATTTTGCGATTTCCCTATACCTTCCATTGAGGCAAATCGCTGCATAAATGGTACAGGCAGCGCTTTGGTGAGCGGATTGGAATCAAACCCCTCAGATGTGAACTCTCTCATAGGGAATCATTGCACCAGCGCTTCTAGGGCGATTTTGAAAATTGCAGATGCTTAACCACTTTGTCCTCCTTGACGTAGTTCTAATTCAAGGAGGACATGTGCGCTCCCGTACGCTCCCACGGCCGATCGTATGCGCTCCCGGCCACGGATCGTTAGCCCAGGAATCAATGAATCGGGCCATGGTGCCCGATCACTGATTCCTCTCCCCCGCAGAAAAAGCGACAGCTTCTCTCGGAAGCTTCGCTGTTTCTGACTCCTATGTCCCTCTAAGTGTACATTGTACGCTTAGAGTGACGTCATGTAAACAAACTCAAGTAAAACTACATCTACATGTAAAATATAAATAAAAAAAAAACACATATATTTACCCCAAACAAAAATATATTTACATCCCACCCTCCCAAAAATACCCACATAAAAGGCTTAATAATAAAAAACAAAACATTACAATACAAAAAAAAAAAAAAAAAACACAAATATTTACCTAAGGGTCTAAATTTTTTAAATATCTATGTAAAGATGAAATATTTCAATTTTTTTTATAAGCTTGTAAATAGTGATGGATGCAAAACAGAAAAAACGCACTTTTATTTCGAAATAAAATATTGTCGCCATACATTGTGATAGGGACATAATTTAAACGGTGAAATAACCGGGACAAATGGGCATATACAATACGTGGGTTTTAATTATGGAGGCATGTATTATTTTTAAACTATAATGGCAGAAAACTGAGAAATAATGAATTTTTTCAGTTTTTTTCTTATTCTTACTGTTAAAATGCATTTACAGTAAAGTGGCTCTTAGCAAAATGTACCCCCCAAAGAAAGCCTAATTGGTGGCGGAAAAAACAAGATATAGATCAATTCATTGTGATAAGTAGTGATAAAGTTATAGGCTAATGAATGGGAGGTGAACGTTGCTCTGATGCATAAAGTGAAAACGACCGAGGGCTGAAGTGGTTAAAAAAAGCCAAAAGCGCCCTAGGTGTGAACAAGCCCTTATTGGGACACACTGCAATGAGGAATGAGCAATGGGGCTGATATCTGTCTGCAGATTATTAGGATATTTCATTGCATTAAGGCGAATGGATACACCTGCCGCCTCTGAGTGACTGCACTGCGGAATCCGGAGGTTCTATAGAAGCCCAGCGTGAGGTATGCTAATGTATCTGACAACTGCTGGGATAACCAGGCTTGCCATTACTACAGATCATGTACATGAAAATCAATGCACCTTTCACATTCACATATTCTGAGCCGCAGCGTGAGGCAACGTATAGATCAGGCTTCACGTAATGAGTGACGGAAGAGGAATATTAGGTGAGTCTCAAGGCAAAGACACATGGGGTGAGCGATAACAAGCAAGGGCGTGCGAGCAACAAGACACCCACAGCCCCTTACACTACAGCCTCTGCTGACACAAAGAGGACCTCTCATTACTGCGTTTCTAGTTACAAGACTTGTATAGTAAATATAACCATTTTTTTTTACAATATTCACTTATCACTTATTTAGTCAGTGTTTCCCCATTGTAAAACCTTTACTCACTACGATTTACATTCTGAGATGTATCACAGGTGATGATATATTTAGTCCTGTCAGGTGCAGCTCTGAGGAATGTTTGTTTCAGAGAATTCCAAGTCCAGTAAAAATAATGCCTGGCATCCCAGAATTCTCTGAGTGGAGAATTCCGCACAGTTAAAAAGCCTAGGCTAAGCATCACTGGGAAGGCAGGGTTACATATATACAGCACTATATACAGAAATAGTAAGTGTTTCTGCCTCTTTAAGTTTGTTAAACACTGCACAAAGTGTTTCATAGATTAAATGTTAAAAAAAATGTGTGACACCTACTTGTGCAAAGTGGTAAACTATCAATATCTGGAAGATACTGTTATAAGTGAACGTCTCTGCCTGAGCTTCTCCTCTAACCACATTCCCTCCTTCTCTGACTGAGCTCCTCCTACAACCCCATTCCCTCCTACTCTGACTGAGCTCCTCCTCCAACCCCATTCCCTCCTACTCTGACTGAGCTCCTCCTCCAACCCCATTCCCTCCTACTCTGACTGAGCTCCTCCTCCAACCCAATTCCCTCCTACTCTGACTGAGCTCCTCCTCCAACCCCATTCACTCCCTCTCTGACTGAGCTCCTCCTCTAACCACATCCCCCCCTTCATTGACTGAGCTCCTCCTACAACCCCATTCCCTTACTACTCTGACTGAACTCCTCCTCCAATCCCATTCCCTCCTGCTCTGACTGAGCTCCTCCTCCAACCCCATTCCCTCCTCCTTTGACTGAGCTCCTCCTCCACCCCCATTCCCTCCTTCTCTGACTGAGCTCCCCCTCCAACCCCATTCCCTCTTTCTCTGACTGAGCTCCTCCTCCAATCCCATTCCCTCACTCTATGATTGAGCTCGTCCTCCAACCCCATTCCCTCCTTCCCTGACTGAGCTCCTCCGCCATCCCCATTCCCTCCTTCTCTGACTGAGCTCCTCCTCCAACCCCATTCCCTCCTTCTCTGACTGATTTCCTCCACCATCCCCATTCCCTCCTTCTCTGACTGAGCTCTTACTCCAACCCCATTCCCTCCTACTCTGACTTAGCTCCTCCTCCTACCACATCCCCCCTTCTCTGACTGAGCTCCTCCTCCAACCCCATTCCCTCCTTCTCTTACTGAGCTCCTCCTCCAACCCCATTCCCTCCTTCTCTGACTGGGCTCCTCCTCCAACCCCATTCCCTCCTTCTCTGACTGATTTCCTCCACCACTCCCAGATGAAAATCAGCCTTTATATTTCAGCCTGAAAAACAACTTTGTCAGTGTGCTGGTAACCCATGTCAGTGAATTTACATAAAATGCACGGTGCCTTCATGGTGAGACAGGTTCCATATAACATACAAAAATGTGTTACTTTCGGGGTTTTTATGTTATCACTGAAAGGATGTCCATAATGAAAATGAATGACTACAATGACTACAGGAGATGTAAACTGGTCTCCCTGATGCCCGGCTGACATGTAAGAACCAGGTGGAATTAGCAGGACACACATCTTACCATCATTGAGGTCCTGCAGAAGGTTCTCCTGGCAGGAGAAGTCCAGCTTGACTTTGATGTATACAGTAAATGTTGCTGTATGTCCCGGCTTCAGCGGAAGCTGTTCCAGAGTTTTCTCCAGCTCCCAGGAAAGGAAATCCCCATACAGCTTATCTGTACAGACACAACGGAAGACAATGAGTCCTGATCTGAGCAGGTTAAAGGGGATTGTAACATTAAAAACTAAAAAATTGCCAAAAAATAGTTAGTGCCCAAAAAGTTACGTAAACCCCATTTTTTTCTAAAATAGGTCCCTATATGGCTCTCAACTATTTTCTTCTTTTTACCCAATGGCCTTTATGTGCTGCAGGAACTGTGCAGTGCCAGCAGGATTGTGGAAATTTTTTTTTCTAGTTACAGTAACAAGCTTATTTCAGCTTGTAAATAACAGAAAGCTTCCTATTTCGCATAAGATAAGGTAACTATGACCAGAAGGTAATAGTATACTACCCACCCCACCAAAGAGTTTACACAGTGATGTAAGCCCGTTGTCTGGGTGATTGGGTGATGTAAGCTGTGGCAGTAGCAAGAGGAATTAAGAATGGGCTGTGTATAAAATAAATTATAAGAAAAGGTCATCACAGAGAAACAGTGAAGATGGAAACCAGCAGAAATACCGGTATTGTTTTCTATTTTCTGAGCTTTTAACTTTAGTTGTGTTTGAGTCACCCACACGTGTAACAAGCATGCAGCCAGTGGAGTCACACCAGAGTCACAGCATCTGATCTGCTGCTTATTCTGGGGCAGTGACTTATAACATTAGAGGCGGAGCATCAGCACAACAGTCAGGCAACTGGCATTGCCTATTAGAGAATGAAGATGGCAGCCTCCGTACTCCTCTCACTTCAGTTTCCCTTGAATCGACTAGTGAAACGTAAACGTAGGCCCATCTTTAGGCCGCCTGAGGTCCCTCCAGCACGACGCGGATGAGGAACGCTTTTGCCGCAGATGACGGCGAGATCCATATGAATAGCCATCATTTCAGCAGATTTACTGCTTCTGCCTCTTCCAAATGAGGTCTAACAGCTTGAATGAGATGGGATAATGGCGTAATGGAAGCAGATGGGTGATACAATAATACCTCTCTGCGCAAATATCCATCATTCAACTCTGTCTCCGAATCATTCGCCAGTCAGCCCGCCGCGGCGCGTTCAGATCTACCTGTTCCTGCGCAATATTCCCAATCCCGCTACAGGATAATCACACCGTTTAGAAGGAGGCATTACAGACCTTGCAACCTTTTATTAATAGAAATATAGAGTACTTTGTATATTTTAGTTTGTGACATTTCTAAATTTGACTTTTATAATATATATATTTTTTTACCTGCACAATCATCACATATGACTTCAGCAAATGGCAAGCACCAAACAGCAACACAAGCTCTTCAAGGCCTTATTTAAAGTGGTCTAAAGCATTAGACACAGCATATAACTAATAGGAAAACGGATATAAATGGTTTTGAAGTTACTGGAGGGGTCAATTTGCAAACAAACCTCTACTTCACTAAGTGCCGTTTCCACTAGATCGAATCTGCATGCGTTTCCTGCATGCAGATTCGCATAGACAATACAATTGGACGGAACTGTTTCCACTTGTCAGGCTTTCAGAGCGTTTTTTCTGTGCAGAAGAAATCTGCACGGCAGAGCCCTTAGAATTCGCACACTGCCTTGCGGTGTGCGATTCGCATACAATGTATTTAATAAGAAATTTGCATGCGTTTTCGTATGCGAATTTTACTGCGTTTTCGAAAGCGTTTTCGCATAAAATCAATGTAAAAGCACACAGGCACTGACATGGTTAAATTTGCATACTCATATGCGAAAACGCCCGCGAATTCGCGGTAAAATTTGCATTCGCGACCACTAGAAGCATGTATAACCCCGCCTCCACTCGGGTGACCAGACGGAAATGGTGATGGCCGCACTTTCTATAAAAAGCAAACCTCAAATGACCTAAATTGATCAAAGAGGGCTGATTCCCCTCCGAAAGGAGGGTGAAGGCACAGAATAAAGGGGAAAGAGGTGCCCAAAGAAGATAAAATGCGTTAAAAACAAATAAAAATAAAAAAAGGTGAGGTTGCTTACCTCAATGAAGACAAATTCACGTATTAATAGAATTACATTTCACTGGCAAGCAGTGCCTAGCAGTGCTTGTAGCCACAAACAGAGATGTGAGCGAACGGTTCAGGAACTGTTCGCTGGCGAACCCCTCACCCTGTACTACTTCCGGGTCGCTATGACCTGGAGTAGTACGGCTGCACTGGGCCGGCGGTGTGCATCCTTGATCGCGCGCCTCTTGCCGGGCACTTTCTGCGCATGTGCGTGATGTCACTCATGACGTCACGCTCATGTGCAGAGAGTGTCCGGCGACAGGCACGCGATCAAGGACGCTCACCGCCGGCCCAGCGCAGCCGTACGACTCCAGGTCATAGCGACCCGGAAGTAGTATTTGCCCATAGAGATTCGCTAGCAAACGGTTTACTAACATCTCTAGCCACAAATAAGGCGCCTTATTTGTGGCTACAAGCACTATTAGGCACTGCTATTTGGCCTGAGGAAGTGGGTATGCACCTACGAAACGCGTTGCCAGTGCAATTAAATTCTATTAATACTTGAATTTGTCTTCATTGAGGTAAGCCACCTCACCTTTTTTTCATTTTACTTGTTTTTTTATCTTCTCTGGGTGCCTCTTTCCCCTTTATCCTTTACTGTTCCATAGTTCAACTTTAAAAAGTTAAAATCCCTTCTAAAAAAACTCCTACCCTTGATTTAAGCTGCGGCGTCTTATTAACAAGTAGTAAGTTAGATTCCCCCAAGAATTAGATTTCCATCTCCCTTCGCGGTCTGGCCAAAAGCGGCCTCTGCTTAATGCAACGGGGATCGTTAGTCCGTAAAAGCGAAATTTTGGATGCCGTCAATTTCTGCAAGCGCAAATCTCCGGGGACCGGACTTAATGCGGTTTCCTGAGCAGGTAAGTCTGACAACCCACAAAGATTAATTCCACATTTAAACCCCCCCAAGTAACACAAGGTGACGGAACACCGGGTGGCATTAGCGAGACGCGGAACATTCTCCCGGAGGGATCGGGGAGACTTACGAAAGACGCCGGCCGGAATTAAAGTGCTTCTTGGCGGTGAAATCTGCGGAGCGGCTCGGCAGCCGGGGACAGGCCATGCTGGGCAATTAGTTAAGAAAAGAATCACAAACATTAAAATTCTGCCTAATGCGCGCCGAAAAACGTGAGTGCAGATGGGAAACAATCCGCGCTGCATATCAATCAACATAAATTAATGGAGCGGAGGGGGAGGGGAAAGGAGACGCGGCGTGGATGGAAGGCAGAATCCTAATGCGGAACGTGACGGTTTTTACTGATGGAAGAATCACCATAGCACCTAAAATATTGTGTTTATTGATTACGACAAACCGATTTCCATTAGAGGTTTAATTAGCAAAAGAAAACAAAAAAAATTATTCAGAAAACTTTTTATTTGCATTGTTCTTCCTATTGGTGGTGGCTGGATAGCGTAATGGTTAAGGACTCCGCCTCTGACACAGGAGACCTGGGTTTGAATCTTGGCTCTTTCTGTTCAGTAAGACAGCAGGAGGAGTAGGATACCTTGGGCAAGACTCCCTAACACTGCTACTGCCTATAGAGCGTGTCCTAGTGGCTGCAGCTCTGGCGTTTTGAGTCCGCCAGGAGAAAAGTGCGATACGAATGTTCTGGTGTCTGTGTGTCTACTGAGGCTGGTTTTATACCTGCCCAGTTCATTTGCAGGGGCGATGCTCCAATCCCAACGGCAGAGTGTGCCAACAGGGTTATATGCATAGCGTCGCCCCCGACCCCACGCCCAGTGATGTACTTCCTACTAGACAGGAAGTGCGTCACTGGGATGCTTGGGTCCCCCAATGTATTTGCGTCAGTCCGCACATGCACGCTGCCGCCAGCGTGTCTAAAATGTGTGTGTCACCCATTGACTTACATGCATTTGGTCGCTGTGGAAGTCCGTCGATAACGCGTTGTTGGTTTTGCTACGGCTCAGCGGTGAATCAGGCACTTTCGGAGCAAAACGAGGGGATAAGTGTATAAGGCGACTTTCATTGCTGTTGCGTTACCCTGCGTGCAGAAAGGGTAACGCAACGCAATGAAACAGGCCTAGTGGTAAAGGGGTCTCAGAAGTTAAAGCCTCGCACCATATTTAGATCTGAGCCTCGGTTTGACCTTTCCTTCCCGTACATACAGCAGCTGATATTCGGCCAAGGTGGCCAATAACGATGTCCTTATCTTATTTTTATCAGCATTGCTGTAAGATGGCCTGCTTCCGCCGTTTCATCTAGTGCGTGCAAAGCTTTACACGCTTTAACATAGGCTATAGCATGTTAAGGGCTCTGCCTCTGACACAGGAGACCTGGATTCAAATCTCAATTCTTCCTGTTCAGTACGGAGTCCGTGGGCTAGACTCCCTAACACTGCTACTGTCTATAGAGCGGACCCTAGTGGCTGCAGCTCTGATGCACCAGGGAGTGATAAAATTGTTGTGCTCAGGCAGAACATGGAAATTATTATGTATTTATATAGCACTGACATCTCCTGCAGCACTTTACAGAGTACATAGTCTTGTCACTGACTGTCCTCAAAGGAACTCACAATCTAATCCTACCATAGTCATAGTCTAATGTCCTACCATATTATTATTATGTATTTGTATAGCACTGACATCTCCTGCAGCACATTACAGAGTACATAGTCATGTCACTGAATGTCCTCACAGGAGCTCACACTCTAATCCTACCATAGTCATAGTCTAATGTCCTACCATATTATTATTCTGTATTTATATAGCACTGACATCTTTTGCAGCACTTTACAGAGTACATAGTCATGTCACTGACTGTCCTCAGAGGAGCTCACAATCAAATCCTTATCATAGCTATAGTCTCTGTCATAGTCTAAAGCCAATTTCTGGGGTAACCAACTAAGTTATCAGAATATTTCTGGGATGTGGAAGGCAGCCCTGGGGGCTGAGAGCAAACTCACACAAACACAGAGAAAACACAAACTTGATGCAGACAGTGTCCAGGGTGAGATGAAAACCTGTAACTCTAGTTCTGCAAGGGGAGAATGCTAGCCATGCACACACACACACACACGCAAACATACATACACACATACACAGACAGACACACACACACACATTACACTATCCAGCAGTGGCTGGATAGTGTAATGGTTAAGGGCTCTGCCTCTGACACAGGAGACCTGGGTTCAAATCTCGGCTCTGCCTGTTCAGTAAGCCAGCACCTATTCAGTAAGGAGTTTCTTGGGCAAGTCTCCTTAAAGTGACTCCGAGCTCATAAAAAAAATGAAAGTTGTACTCACCTGGGGCTTTCTCCAGCCCAGTGCTGGTCGGGAGGTCCCACGACGGCGTCCTGGCTCTTCTCCTTCTCCCCGCTCCGGAATGGCTGACAGGCCGCAGCCCGGGCGACACTCGCCCGAGTGTCGGGCTGCTCCTTTCGCGTATGACGCGAATTACGTCACACGCCGGCCGCCTCGCGTCATCACGGCGGCCGGCGTGGCAGTACGGCGCATGCGCGCTTTAATCGCGCATGCGCAGTACTTTCACGCCGGCCGTCGTGATGACGCGAGGCGGCCGGCGTGTGACGTAATCCGCATCATACGCGGAAGGAGCAGCCCGACACTCGGGAGAGTGTCGCCCGGGCTGCGGCCTGTCAGCCATTCCGGAGCGGGGAGAAGGAGAGGAGCCAGGACGCCGGCGTGGGACCTCCCGACCAGCACTGGGCTGGAGAAAGCCCCTGGTGAGTACAACTTTCTTTTTTTGGGTGAGCTCGGAGTCCCTTTAACACTGCTACTGCCTACTGAGTGCGCTCTAGTGGCTGCCTCGCAAGCGCTTTGAGTCCGACAGGAGAAAGGTGCTATACAAATACTGCAATTACGTATTTTTGCTTTTAGTTCCATTATTTGGCCATTCTTCTGGCAGTGTCTGGCCATGTTCTCCACCCACCTTTATTATTGACGGTCTTGGAGGAGACCTCCAGGGTCTCGAGCGGCTCAGTGCCGATGTTCTCCAGTTTGATGAGCACTTTCTGCATCTCTCCGTTGAAGAGCTGGACAGACATGTGGGCCGACACATCTTCACTGGACGGCTGCAAAGCGTGAGCGGACCTAGACCAGCACAAACACATGTCAGTACCAGAGGAGGGGGGCAATATTATTATTATTTATTGTATTTATAAAGAGCCAACATATTAGGCAGCGCTGTAATACACATAGACAGATATAAACCGACTCAAAGTAAGCGAAGTACCTCTCTTGTTCAGAAAGAAGAAGTCCCTTCAGTTGAGGGCTGTATAGTGTTAAAATGAATGCACATATCATTTCACATTGCTTGTATTGAATTAATATGCTCAGATGCTTTGAATTGACAGTAAAAGCCTCGGTCAAGGCTGGGAGTATCAGAACGGTTGTAACTCAGTTTGTGCAGGTGTGGAACATAAGCAACGATTGTTCCTACTCTGGGCAGCTAGTTACTCCTGCAGGAAGGGGAAAGCACCTGGGATATTTATTGTAACAAAGAGGACAGATTCCCGACTAGGAAAGTAATGCAACTTGGGCTTACAGCAGTCTTAAAAATTCATAGCTGTGTGCAATGTGTAACAGAAAGTTTATAATTATGATTTTTATTATTTATATAGCACTGACATATTACACAGCGCTGTACAGAGTATATTGTCTTGTCGCTAACTTTCCCTCAGAGGGGCAATTAGTAGGTGGCTGGAGAGTTGGTCCTCAGCACCAAATCTCAGTAAATCCCTGCACAGCACCCAAACTTAGTGAATCTCTGAATGGCACCAAGCCTCAGTGACTCTCTGTACAGCACCAAACCTCAGTGACTCTCTGTACAGCACCAAATCTCAGTGACTCTCTGTACAGCACCAAATCTCAGCGACTCTCTGTACAGCACCAAATCTCAGCGACTCTCTGTACAGCACCAAATCTCAGCGACTCTCTGTACAGCACCAAATCTCAGCGACTCTCTGTACAGCACCAAATCTCAGCGACTCTGTACAGCAACAAATCTCAGTGGCTCTCTGTACAGCAACAAATCTCAGTGGATCTGTGTACAGCACCATATCTCAGTGACTCTGTACAGCACCAAATCTCAGTGAGTCTCTGTAGAGCACCAAATCTCAGTGAGTCTCTGTAGAGCACCAAATCTCAGTGAGTCTCTGTAGAGCACCAAATCTCAGTGAATCTATGTACAGCACCAAATAGTGATTCCCTGCGTTGCACCAAATCTCAGTGAATATCTGTAGATCAACAAATCTCAGTGAATCTCTGTGGAGTACAAATCTCAGTGAATCTCTGTAGAGTCTCTTTTAATAAGGACCGGACTCACCTGGGCAGAGAGGTGCTGATCTGCAGGCGTGGCAGAGCTGGGATCACATCCACGGTGCATCCATTATTCTTCAGTCCAGGGAGGTTGTCAAGGAGACAGTCACTGTACACGCCAAAGACAGACGTGTGGTAACCTGTAACAACAGTCAGATATCAGCCCAGCTGCCACGTTCTAGCCTTATCTGCAGGGACAGCCAGTGTGCCGATACACACATACATGTCATCTCATTAAGCCGTTTTTCAGGGCCAAAGAGCCCCTATTGCAAAGCTCTAGACACTATCTCAGAGCTGCAAGGATCCGTGGGCGGCAGTGGCAGCAACTCACCAGATCACCCGTAAATGTTTACTAGTCTGAAACTCTGCCCCTTCCATGGCTATTTTTGTCTGAAGTCTTCTGAAGCTCTGTGGCCATCCCACCTGTGATGCCACTGGCCGTCCCCAGCTCAGCAGCTGCCTATTAGGCCGGGGCAGGGTGAGGCGACACCACGACAAACTCCTGAAGAAGTGAATTCTGATTCACAAAACGTGTTGAATTATTAAAATGCTGAGACAAATGTACTGTATATTTCAGAATATAGGACGCACTTTTACTTCCCAAAAAATGGGGAGAAAAAGTCCCTGTGTCTTATATTCCAAAGACAAGAAGTCTCCAAAGACGATCACTCGCCAATATGAACCGCCAACCCGCCGCATTGTCGGGACTCCCTGTTCTGTCCACTGTGTGGTCCTCCGGTCCCCTCTCTCCAGCTCCCCCCCCCCTCCCCCAGTCTCCTCCACTCCCTGTGTGTGAAAACATTTAGCAGCAGCATGTCTCACCACATCCAGTGCCGAGCGCAGACATCTTCTCTCCTGCATAGCTCCCCTAGTGTCGGCTTCTGCTGGTGACACGATCAACAGAAGCCAGCACTAGAGGAGCAGCGCCGGGGATGAGAGGTCAATTTAGGGGGCATATAGGGAACTATTTTAGAAAACAAAAAGGTTAGACATATTTTGGGGGATTTTTTTAAATTTTGGATGTTACAATCCCCTTTAAGTTTAGGGCATTCTTACATGGCAGCAGAGTAGAAACAGAAAGATTACCATAATATTTAGTAAAGGTATATAATATTTAATAAAGGACCACTATCGCTAAAATGGTAAAAATGTAAAATAACGTAAACACATACAAATAAAAAGTACATTTCTTCCAGAGTAAAATGAGACCTAAATGACTTTTCTCCAATGCTGCTGTCACTTACAGTAAGTAGTAGACATCTGACAGAACCGACAGGTTTTGGACTAGCCCAGCTCCTTATAGGGGATTCTCAGGGTTTTTGCTTACGTTCAAAAGCACGTAGGGAATGGCAGTTGCTCTGCCCAACTGCCCAAAAAAGTGCAAACAGGTAGGGGAGCGGTCTGCATCTTTATATAAATCCTTTTCAGGGATTGTCTCTTTAGAAATAATAAAGTCCATGCAGAGAATCCCCCATGAAGAGATGGGCTAGTCCAAAACCTGTCAGTAATGTCAGATTTCTACTACCTACTGTAAGTGACAGCAACATAGGAGAAAAGTAATTTATGCCTCATTTTACTCTGCAAGAAAAATACTTCTTATTTGCATGGTTTTACATGTATTTTAACTTTTGCAACACACGAAAAAACTTTATTTTGTCTTAGTCTTTTTTTTTTTTTAATACATTACTGGCTAAAACTGTTTTTTTGTACTAGTAAAACTTCTCGCCATTAGTCAGTGCTATGATCACCATCGTCACCCACGCTCTCTGGATAGAAGCAATGCAAAATGTTATCCTATTAAAAAGTCATTTTGGATGCCAAATGTGTTGATATATGTAATGAATATCACCGGACTTTAATTAAAAATACTGTCAGAGTGACAGATCACAGCTCTTTAGAAGACTTGCTGTAAACAGAACGGTCTAAAATGACTTTGTTTAAAAGCAGACGGGACTGAGGAGGAGGGGCTGTATACTTGTATCCCGCAATATGCCAAATCTCGCTTAAAGAAGAACTGTAGTGAGACGTATATGGAGGCTGCCATATTTATTTCCTTTTAAGCAATACCAGTTGCCTGGCAGCCCTGCTGGTCTATTTGGCTGAAGTAGTGGCTGAATCACACCAGAAACAAGCATGCAGCTAATCTTGTCAGATCTGACAAAATTGTCAGAAACACCTGATCTGCTGTATGCTTGTTCAGGGTCTGTGGCTGAACGTATTATGGGCAGAGGATTAGCAAGATAGCCAGGCAACTGGTATTGCTTAACCACTTGAGGACCTAGGGATTTCTACCCCTTAAGGACCGGCCACTTTTTTTCCATTCAGACCACTGCAGCTTTCACGGTTTATTGCTCGCTCATACAACCTACCACCTAAATTAATTTTGGCTCCTTTTCTTGTCACTAATAAAGCTTTCTTTTGGTGCTATTTGATTGCTCCTGCGATTTTTACTTTTTATTATATTCATCAAAAAAGACATGAATTTTGGCAAAAAAATGATTTTTTTAACTTTCTGTGCTGACATTTTTCAAATAAAGTAAAATTTCTGTATACATGCAGCGCGAAAAATGTGGACAAACATGTTTTTGATTTAAAAAAAACCCATTCAGTGTATATTTATTGGTTTGGGTAAAAGTTATAGCGTTTACAAACTATGGTGCAAAAAGTGAATTTTCCCATTTTCAAGCATCTCTGACTTTTCTGACCCCCTGTCATGTTTCATGAGGGGCTAGAATTCCAGGATAGTATAAATACCCCCCAAATGACCCCATTTTGGAAAGAAGACATCCCAAAGTATTCACTGAGAGGCATAGTGAGTTCATAGAAGATATTATTTTTTGTCACAAGTAAGCGGAAAATGACACTTTGTGAGGAAAAAAAAAAAAAAAAAGTTTCCATTTCTTCTAACTTGCGACAAAAAAAAATGAAATCTGCCACGGACTCACCATGCCCCTCTCTGAATACCTTGAAGGGTCTACTTTCCAAAATGGGGTCATTTGTGGGGTGTGTTTACTGTCCTGACATTTTGGGGGGTGCTAAATTGTAAGCACCCCTGTAAAGCCCAAAGGTGCTCATTGGACTTTGGACCCCTTAGCGCAGTTAGGCTGCAAAAAAGTGCCACACATGTGGTATTGCCGTACTCAGGAGAAGTAGTATAATGTGTTTTGGGGTGTATTTTTACACATACCCATGCTGGATGGGAGAAATATCTCTGTAAATGACAATTTGTTAATTTTTTTTACACACAATTGTCCATTTACAGAGATCTTTCTCCCACTCAGCATGGGTATGTGTAAAAATACACCACAAAACACATTATACTACTTCTCCTGAGTACGGCGATACCATATGTGTGGCACTTTTTTGCACCCTAACTGCGCTAAAGGGCCCAAAGTCCAATGAGTACCTTTAGGATTTCACAGGTCATTTTGAGAAATTTCGTTTCAAGACTACTCCTCACGGTTTAGGGCCCCTAAAATGCCAGGGCAGTATAGGAACCCCACAAATGACCCCATTTTACAAAGAAGACACCCCAAGGTATTCCGTTAGTAGTATGGTGAGTTCATAGAAGATTTTATTTTTTGTCAAAAGTTAGCGGAAAATGACACTTTGTGAAAAAACACAATTAAAATCAATTTCCGCTAACTTGTGACAAAAAATAAAATCTTCTATGAACTCGCCATACTACTAACGGAATACCTTGGGGTGTCTTCTTTCTAAAATGGGGTCATTTGTGGGGTTCCTATACTGCCCTGGCATTTAAGGGGCCCTAAACCGTGAGTAGTAGTCTTGAAACGAAATTTCTCAAAATGACCTGTGAAATCCTAAAGGTACTCATTGGACTTTGGGCCCTTTAGCGCAGTTAGGGTGCAAAAAAGTGCCACACATGTGGTATCGCCGTACTCGGGAGAAGTAGTACAATGTGTTTTGGGGTGTATTTTTACACATACCCATGCTGGGTGGGAGAAATAACTCTGTAAATGGACAATTGTGTGTAAAAAAATCAAAAGATTGTCATTTACAGAGGTATTTCTCCCACCCAGCATGGGTATGTGTAAAAATACACCCCAAAACACATTATACTACTTCTCCCGAGTACGGCAATACCACATGTGTGGCACTTTTTTGCACCCTAACTGCGCTAAAGGGCCCAAAGTCCAATGAGTACCTTTAGGATTTCACAGGTCATTTTTGTTTCAAGACTACTCCTCACGGTTTAGGGCCCCTAAAATGCCAGGGCAGTATAGGAACCCCACTAATGACCCCATTTTACAAAGAAGACACCCCAAGGTATTCCGTTAGGAGTATGGTGAGTTCATAGAAGATTTTATTTTTTGCCACAAGTTAGCGGAAATTGATTTGAATTGTTTTTCTTCACAAAGTGTCATATTCCGCTAACTTGTGACAAAAAATAAAATCTTCTATGAACTCACCATACTCCTAACGGAATACCTTTGGGTGTCTCCTTTCTAGAATGGGGTCATTTGTGGGGTTCCTATACTGCCCTGGCATTTTAGGGGCCCTAAACCGCGAGGAGTAGTCTTGAAACTAAATGTCGCAAAATGACCTGTGAAATCCTAAAGGTACTCATTGGACTTTGGGCCCCTTAGCGCACTTAGGGTGTAAAAAAGTGCCACACATGTGGTACCGCCGTACTCAGGAGAAGTAGTATAATGTGTTTTGTGGTGTATTTTTACACATACCCATGCTGGGTGGTAGAAATATCTCTGTACATGACAATTGTTTGATTTTTTTTACACACAATTGTCCATTTACAGAGAGATTTCTCCCACCCAGCATGGGTATGTGTAAAAATACACCCCAAAACACATTATACTACTTCTCCTGAGTACGGCGATACCACATGTGTGACACTTTTTTTGCAGCCTAGGTGCGCTAAGGGGCCCAACGTCCTATTCACAGGTCATTTTGAGGCATTTGTTTTCTAGACTACTCCTCACGGTTTAGGGCCCCTAAAATGCCAGGGCAGTATAGGAACCCCACAAGTGACCCCATTTTAGAAAGAAGACACCCCAAGGTATTCCATTAGGTGTATGGCGAGGTCATCGAAGATTTTATTTTTAGTCACAAGTTAGTGAAAAATGACACTTTGTGAAAAAAAACCAATAAAAATCAATTTCCGCTAACTTTTGACAAAAAATAAAATCTTCTATGAACTCGTCATACACCTAACAGAATACCTTGGGGTGTCTTTTTTCTAAAATGGGGTCACTTGTGGGGTTCCTATACCGCCCTGGCATTTTACGGGCCCAAAACCGTGAGTAGTCTGGAAACCAAATGTCTCAAAATGACTGTTCAGGGGTATAAGCATCTGCAAATTTTGATGACAGGTGGTCTATGAGGGGCCGAATTTTGTGGAACCGGTCATAAGCAGGGTGGCCTTTTAGATGACAGGTTGTATTGGGCCTGATCTGATGGATAGGAGTGCTAGGGGGGTGACAGGAGGTGATTGATGGGTGTCTCAGGGGGTGATTAGAGGGGAAAATAGATGCACTCAATGCACTGGGGAGGTGATCGGAAGGGGGTCTGAGGGGGATCTGAGGGTTTGGCCGAGTGATCAGGAGCCCACACGGGGCAAATTAGGGCCTGATCTGATGGGTAGGTGTGCTAGGGGGTGACAGGTAGTGACAGGAGGTGATTGATGGGTGTCTCAAGGTGTGATTAGTGGGGGGAATAGATGCAAGTAATGCAATGGCGAGGTGATCAGGGCTGGGGTCTGAGGGTGTGGGCGGGTGATTGGGTGCCCTAGGGGCAGATGGGGGTCTAATCTGATGGGTAGCAGTGACAGGGGGTGATTGATGGGTAATTAGTGGGTGTTTAGAGGAGAGAACAGATGCAATGCACTTGGGAGGTGATCTGACTGCGGGTCTGCAGGCGATCGGATGGTGTGGGTGGGTGATCAGATTGCCCGCAAGGGGCAGGTTAGGGGCTGATTGATGGGTGGCAGTGACAGGGGGTGACAGGGGGTGATTGATGGGTGCTAGGTGATTGGCAGGTGATTGACAGGTGATCAGTGGGTTATTACAGGGAAGACCAGATGTAATTAATGCACTGGCGAATTGATAAGGGGGGGAGGGGGGGTCTGAGGGCAATCTGAGCGTGTGGGCGGGTGATTGGGTGCCCGCAAGGGGCAGATTAGGGTCTGATCTGATAGGTAACAGTGACAGGTGGTGATAGGGGGTGATTGATGGGTAATTAGTGGGTGTTTAGAGGAGAGAATAGATGTAAACAATGGATTTGGGAGGTGATCTGATGTCGGATCTGCGGGCGATCTATTGGTGTGGGTGGGTGATCAGATTGCCCGCAAAGGGCAGGTTAGGGGCTGATTGATGGGTGGCAGTGACAGGGGGTGACAGGGGGTGATTGATGGGTGCTAGGTGATTGGCAGGTGAATGACAGGTGATCAGTGGGTTATTACAGGGAAGAACAGATGTAATTAATGCACTGGCAAATTGATAAGGGGGGGTCAGAGGGCAATCTGAGCGTGTTGGCGGGTGATTGGGTGCCCGCAAGGGGCAGATTAGGGTCTGATCTGATAGGTAAAAGTGACAGGTGGTGATAGGGGGTGATTGATGGGTAATTAGTGGGTGTTTAGAGGAGAGAATAGATGTAAACAATGGATTTGGGAGGTGATCTGATGTCGGATCTGCGGGCGATCTATTGGTGTGGGTGGGTGATCAAATTGCCCGCAAGGGGCAGGTTAGGGGCTGATTGATGGGTGGCAGTGACAGGGGGTGACAGGGGGTGATTGATGGGTGATAGGTGATTGGCAGGTGATTGACATGTGATCAGTGGGTTATTACAGGGAAGAACAGATGTAATTAATGCACTGGCAAATTGATAAGGGGGGGTCAGAGGGCAATCTGAGCGTGTTGGCGGGTGATTGGGTGCCCGCAAGGGGCAGATTAGGGTCTGATCTGATAGGTAAAAGTGACAGGTGGTGATAGGGGGTGATTGATGGGTAATTAGTGGGTGTTTAGAGGAGAGAATAGATGTAAACAATGGATTTGGGAGGTGATCTGATGTCGGATCTGCGGGCGATCTATTGGTGTGGGTGGGTGATCAAATTGCCCGCAAGGGGCAGGTTAGGGGCTGATTGATGGGTGGCAGTGACAGGGGGTGACAGGGGGTGATTGATGGGTGATAGGTGATTGGCAGGTGATTGACAGGTGATCAGTGGATTATTACAGGGAAGACCAGATGTAATTAATGCACTGGCGAATTGATAAGGGGGGGAGGGGGGGGTCTGAGGGCAATCTGAGCGTGTGGGCGGGTGATTGGGTGCCCGCAAGGGGCAGATTAGGGTCTGATCTGATAGGTAACAGTGACAGGTGGTGATAGGGGGTGATTGATGGGTAATTAGTGGGTGTTTAGAGGAGAGAATAGATGTAAACAATGGATTTGGGAGGTGATCTGATGTCGGATCTGCGGGCGATCTATTGGTGTGGGTGGGTGATCAGATTGCCCGCAAGGGGCAGGTTAGGGGCTGATTGTTGGGTGGCAGTGACAGGGGGTGATTGATGGGTGATTGATGGGTGATTGACGGGTGATTGACAGGTTATCAGGGGGGATAGATGCATACAGTACACAGGGGGGGGGTCTGGGGGGGGGGGGTCCTGGGGAGAATCTGAGGGGTGGGGGGGTGATCAGGAGGGGGCAGGGGGGGAGATAAAAAAAAATAGCGTTGATAGATAGTGACAGGAAGTGATTGATGGGTTATTAAGGGGGTGATTGGGTGCAAACAGGGGTCTGGGGGGTGGGCAGGGGGGGGGGGTCTGAGGGGTGCTGTGGGCGATCAGTGGGCGGGGGGGGCAGATCAGTGTGTTTGGGTGCAGACTAGGGTGGCTGCAGCCTGCCCTGGTGGTCCCTCCGACACTGGGACCACCAGGGCAGGAGGCAGCCTGTATAATACACTTTGTATATGTTACGGCCAGAACCCGAAGTTTGGCCAGAACTAGAAGTGGCCGGCCACTTCGGGTTCTGGCCGGCCAATGCGCGAACTGGCCGCTGCGCTGCGGCCAATGTGAGGAATGAAACAATTCCTGTAAGGTTTAATGTGATGTTGTGGCCGCAGCGCAGCGGGTAAATGTATCCCACATCTTTACTTTATTCAATGGCATTAAGCCGCCCGGCTTTTTCCCTCCGCCTCTCTCTCTCCTCCCCCCGCCTCTCTCTCCTCCCCCCGCCTCTCTCTCTCCTTCTCTTTATGGGCAGTTGGGCACAGCCGGGCCAGGGACACGCGTGTCCCTCCGGAGTCGTTCGTCGCGGCAGGGGAATCCTGCCGTTCTTGCAGAGCGGGTGCTGGCAGAAGCGATGTCTGCAGCCTCCCCGCTCTGCTCTCCTGCCGCGACGAACGACTCTCCTGGACACGCGTGTCCCCCGCCCGCTGCCCATAAGAGAAGGAAGAGAGAGGCGGGGGGAGGAGAGAGAGGCAGAGGGAAAAAGCCGGGCGGCTTAATGCCATTGAATAAAGTAAAGATGTGGGATACATTTACCCTGCTGCGCTGCGGCCACAACATCACATTAAACCTTACAGGAATTGTTTCATTCCTCACATTGGCCGCAGCGCAGCGGCCAGTTCGCGCATTGGCCGGCCAGAACCCGAAGTGGCCGGCCACTTCTAGTTCTGGCCAAACTTCGGGTTCTGGCCGTAACATATACATTACAAAGTGTATTATACACTTTGTAGCGGCGATCGCGGGGTTAACATCCCGCCGGCGCTTCCGTATGGCCGGCGGGATGTTACGGCGGGCGGGCGGAGCCAGTTGCCGGGGGAAGCGTGCGTCATCAATGACGCGATCGCTCCCCCGGCATAGGAAAAGGACGCAACGCCCTAAGGCGTATTGCGGTCCTTAAGGCATCCACTTTGCCGCCGCCCATGGGCTGTGTGCGGTCGGCAAGTGGTTAAATGAAAATAAATATGGCAGCCTCCATTTACCTCTCACTACAGTTCTCCTTTAAAGAGGAATTCCAGTGAAAATAATATAATAAAAAAAGTGCTTCATTTTTTACCATAATTATGTATAAATGATTTAGTCAGTGTTTGCACATTGTAAAATATTTCCTCTCCCAGATTCACATTCTGACATGTATTACATGGTGACATTGTTACTGTGGGCAGGTTATGTAGCTGTTTCTAGCTGTTCTGGCTGTTACAGACAGCTGTAAACAGCCATTTCCTGTCTGTGAACATTGTTACATTGTGGCAGTTTGCCCAGAGTACCGCGGTCCTCAGAGCTTCTTGTGGGAGGGGTTTCAGCACAAAATCAGCCATACAGCGCCCCCTGATGGTCTGTTTGTGAAAAGCATTCTATTTCTCATGTAAAAGGGGGTATCAGCTACTGATTGGGATAAAGTTCAATTCTTGGTTGGAGTTTCTCTTTAAAGTACAAAAGCTCTACTTTTATGCGTGTCTATAAGCTTCTTCACTAGCAAATCACTTTTAAGGTACCTCCTCCACATAGAGAGGAGCGGAGCTGTCCGGCTGCGCCGATCACTGGAGCCAGGCTGGGTAATGTATAAGTGGGGGGATTGTGGGCGATCGGGGGGTGCCAGCCACATATACTAGTTAGCCTAGTGCTAGCTAACAGCTTATGTATCCCAGACACCACAGCCTGGGATTCAGTCTCAGAGATTCAGTCTGCACCACCATAAGGTGTCGCCAAATACACGGCAAGTTATTTGCAGCCACTAGTGTGCCGTCTCTTCATTTACCTAGATGTTACGCTAGCTGTAGGAGCAATCCAGCTCAGACAAGGCACCAGCAAATGTACAGGTAGCTTGATACCTGTAAACTGGCATGGGCTGAAATTCAGCTTCGGGTGATCCGGATAATTTCTATCCGGATATCACCCAGTAATGCTGGGCGGGGGGGAGGCGGGTGAAGCTTACCTATCTGACGTCTTCTTTGCTCGTCCCTCGGCACCTCCCACGATGCGTTCCAATCCGCCATCACGTAATTACAAACACTTCCTCCTTCCGGGTTGAAAGAGGAAGTGTTTGTAGTCACGCGACGCCGCGTGGACCGCATCGTGGGAGGCGCCGAGGGACGAGCAAAGAAGACGTCAGATAGGTAAGCTAAACCCCCCCCCCCCCCCGCCCAGCATTACTGGGTGAAATCCAGATAGTAATTATCCAGATCACCCGAAGCCGAATTTCAGCCCATGCCTGCCTGTAAAGCTGCTCACCAGGTATCCATTGTTGCATCCGGATTTACCATAAGGCACTGTAGGCACGGGCCTACAGACACCTGATGATGCAAAGGCGGGTCACTCCCCTCCCAGAGCGCCTCTCTCCCTCCTTCCCTATGCAGAGTCCCGAACAGAGTGTAAATGAGGGGTTAGTCGCCCTGCTCTCTGCAGTCCTCTGATGAGGTCTCCCTTCAGTCAGGGGCACCTCTAGCTACTTAAAGAGAACCTGAGGTGGGTTTCTGCAATCAATATTAGGACACAGAGGCACATTCTGCATATTATCACCAGCCTCTGTGTCCTTATAGTGCGCCCCCAGGCTCCCCCTGTGCTCTACTGTTTCCCAATATAAAAACCGGCAGGCTAGTGACACACAGATTGTCGCTGGCTGGCTGTTTACATACAGCACTGCTCTCCCGCCTCCTCTATAGCGCTGCTCCCCGCCTACATCCCTTTCCTCCCCTGTAAGCCGATTGGAAGAGGCTTACAGAGGCGGGGAGGGAAGGGACACAGGCGGGGGAGCCGCGCTATAGAGGAGGCGGGAGACCGGTGCTGAGTGGCAGCCTGTATGTAAACATCCGACTAGTGAGAATCTGTGTGTCACTAGCCTGGCGGTTTTTATAAGGGGGGACAGCAGAGCGCAGGGGGGGGGGGGCTGGAGGCACACTATACGGACACAGAGGTTGGTGATAGTATGCAGAATGTGCTTCTGTGTCCTAATATTGATTGCAGAAACCCACCTCGGGTTCTCTTTAATATTGAGGTTCCTCTAGCTACCAAATACTTGGGGAGACCTCTAGCTACTTAATATTGAGGGTACTTCTGGTTACCTAATACTAAGGGGCACCTGTAGCTACCTGACAGGCAAGGAAAGTAAGAAAGTGACAGCTGGGCTAGCCAGCACACTTACGGTGCCGTTCGGCGGGGGTTTGTAGATTTATGGTGGGCGACGTCTAAGGTACCAGGACATCTGTGCCTATAGGTTCCTGTGAGGTAAATCCGGGCCTGGTCTCTTCCCTCATGTACTCCAACTACTTTGACATTGTGAAGGGTTCAAAGCCAATACTCACCATTGACCGTTATCTGACCGGTGGTCTTCGGCACGCCGACTAGTGTCACTGGATAGAGGCCGGACTCTGCAGGAAGGGACAAGGCAGCCGGGAGGGACTCAAACTCCACACCGCTGGTCAGAAGCCCCTGAAGTACACAGAAGTCATCATTACACATCTAAACTAAATAGAACTTTATTTAATATGAATATAGTGCTTGATCTTTGAGGCATATACAACCTAGCTCCACAGTGTTGACTAATTTAAGGTCTCTTATTCTTTACATTTAAAACCTTTTCTAGGAACCATTTCACTATTTATATATTTCCTCAAGTCTTGGTCCAGAGTTATGGTTTCTTTTTCACATTCATTATACACCTATTTCTCCCCTATGTGCAATCATCTATGGGCTTAAAGAGGAACTCCAGTGAAAATAATGTAATAAAAAAGTGCTTCATTTTTACAATAATTATGTATAAATAATTTAGTCCGTGTTTGCCCATTGTAAAATCTTTCCTCTCCCAGATTTACATTCTGACATTTATCACATGGTGACATTTTTACTGCTGGCAGGTGACGTCACTGGACAGAGATGCTGCTTGCTTTTTTGGCTGTTGGAAACAGCTATTATTTCCCACAATGCAACAAGGCTCCCACAGTGTGATGTCCGTACCTCAGTGCTGTGAGGCGCTGACATCACACTGTGGGAGGGGTTTCACCACAATATCAGCCATACAGAGCCCCCTGATGATCCGTTTGAGAAAAGGAAAAGATTTCTCATGGGAAATTGAGCATCAGCTACTGATTGAGATGAAGTTCAATTCTTGGTTACGGTTTCTCTTTAAGCGTATGCATCTCATGTCCTACACTCATGGAGTCTCTTTTTTATTATATTTTAGATTTTAGCCAACCACGTAACACTATCTAGCCGAAAAAGTGTATTACTCCTGAAGAAGTGAACTATACATGGTTTGATGTTCACGAAACGCGTCAAGAATCTATTTGTTTGTCTCAGTTGTAAATGAAGTGCGAACATATATAAGGACACGGTTGTCCCGTTAGGGTCTCCATAACACCTAATGAAATGGTTGATCTAACAAAAGGGACAAGATTCTGAACTAATGTTACCCTTACCGGGAACAAAAAAATTGAATGGTTAAAAATGGATGAATTTTAGTATTGCTGTAATGGCTATGTGGATGATGCGGATACTTTGTACTTACTCATGTGTGAATTTTTAATGGATTGTAATAAACTGACGTTTTAACTGGTTATCGAATGATTTGATTCATCAATCACCTACCAAGGTTTATGAACAAAAGTTCTTGATGGAACTTATCCCCTTTTAGGGTCCCTATTAGCCCCCAAAAAGAAGACTAGCATCTTACAAGGGACACAAAAGGGGATTCTATGCACAAAATAATATGTACAATTGAAAGACCTAGTGGTCAGTATATTTGAGGCATTTTTGTTTTAAATAGAACAACTTACATTTACAACTGAACTTGGCAAAATAACAGAGGCCACACTCTACACTGGCCACACTCTACACTGGCCACACTCTACACTGGCCACACTCTTTACTGGCCACACTCTACACTGGCCACACTCTACACTGGCCACACTCTACACTGGCCACACTCTACACTGGCCACACTCTAGAAATGGTCAATAAGACAATAATTATTTCGAGTCAATGCAAATGTTATGAGAATTATAACAGACATGACTACAGTGCGGAATTGGGCTGTTGGAATGCAGGAAGTGATGATTGTGATTGGTGAAGTTACAGAATTGTGCATAATGAAGCACCACAAGGGGCCTTCTCTTATTTTGGATATTTTAGAGACAGCACACAGCTCAATCCAGATGCCTAATTAAACATAACCTTCCTACCGACCTTTGTATTTCTTTTTTTCTTTAAATTACTCTACCGGGACCAGCACTACAATTAAGGCAATGGGGGCAATTGCCCCAGAAACTGTAGAGGCCTCCAAGGGTCCTCCATAGACCTATTAAAATGCAGTTTGTTCCGCCGCGGCCGCATGCACTGTGACGTGTGCGTAGTGGCGGCAGAAGTGAGGCGGCAGAAGCAGGCAGGGAAGAGGCGCATGCCGCAAGGATCATACATTACCTGATCCGCCGCGGTCACGCTCGTTGTCCTCGAGGTTCCCTTCCTAGTGGTGTGTCAGACGGCTGGCAGCAGCGGCACTCTCCCCGTCGTGGTGCAGGCATGTGATGTCTCATCAGCGCATACATGCCTGCCGGGAGGGAAGAGGCACCCTGCTGTCGCCAGGGTGGACATTGGTGTCCTTTAAGGTCAAGTAAAGGTGTGGCACATGAGGTTCCATAGGCTAAGAAGGGGTTAACAGTTTTAAAAAAAACCTTTTTCTAGGACAACCGAGATGACATGTGACATGTGTGTGTATGTACAGTGCCAAGCACTCAAAAACCTATGCTGTGTTCCTTTTTTCCTTCTCTGCCTGAAAGAGTTAAAAATCAGGTATGCAAGTGACAGTTTCTGTCTGGGATGAACCGGGTCAGACTATAACATAATCCTCACTGATAAGTAATTACAGCAATAAAATACTTTCCTGTCAGTAAATGGCTTCTGAGAGAAGGAAAGAGATAAAAAGGATCAATAATTCATAGATTTGAGCTCTGGCATACTTCAGTGTGTCATTGAGCAGAGACAATAAAACAAAACTTAAAAACTAGATTTAAATATAAACTAAAACTGTGGGATATCTAACAGAAAGTCATTTTTAGGAGGAGGAAGATGAATACAATTGTTTTTCTCATCAGTTTATTTTCACCTCAGCTGTCCTTTAAACTTTAAAAAAAAAAAAAAAAAAAAAAAAAAAAAACATTTCAAAGTGAATGATTGCTGCTGTAGCAAGTAGCAGCAATCATTTAACGGTGCATGTATGGGACGTGACGTGACGCAACTTAACGCATTAAGTGTAAATTGGCCCTGAAGAAGCGGTGGCCCTGGTGTGAGGGGTCCTTGGTAATGTTCCTTGCTATTCCTCATGTGAGGAGCTTCAAGCCAGGTTTGGTTTGGCAACCTACTTTTATTCTAAAGACAGGTACACTTTAACCTTCTAAATGCGTGAAAAGCGAAAAATAAAATCTCGATATACTCCCTTTCATTGTCGGTGGGATCCTGACAGTAGGCCTGGATAGGTGTGAGCCACCCTGAGCCCCCCACAGCGAGCCCTGATAGAGAAGCGCATGTGTCCCGCTGGGTGGGCCGACACCGGGCGCGGCCGCTGACAGTCCATCATGCACTGCTCACAAGCGGCCTCTCCCTGCAGGACTGCTTACAAGGATGATTTGTGCTAATTAAACAACTAAACATCCACTTGCAGTTGACAAGCAGCGGGAGGAGAGGGGGGTGAGGCGAGGATTCAGAGAGGAAGGCCTGGCAATGGCTGAGGGCTCTTTCACATTAGGGCAGATTTTCTGCGTTTCAACGCAAAGGGTAAAGTTTGCGTTACCCAAGGTGAAATGAAAGTCCATAGACTTTCATTTTAGCTTTCACATATAACGCAGCCTTTTTGTGCGTTGCGTTCCACTGCACCCAGGCGCAGTTTTTTGGCCAACGCTAGCTTTATGCGTTACAATGTTAGTCAATGTAAAACGCACACTATGCGCGTTTTTAATCCGTTAACGCAGGCAATCAGTCCCAGAATGCAACAGAGGAACAATGTAGAAAGTTGACAACTAAAAGAAAAAAAAAAAATCCTGCGTTTTTCTATGTGCAGTAACGGATTGAAAACGGATTAAAAACGCACACTCACTGCAGTGCAACGCATATCAAAACGCAGTAAAAGGCATACAACAAAACTTATGCTTTGAGCGTTCTCCAACGCAAGCTCTGATGTGAAAGAGCCCTCAGGAAATTGTCAGAGCGTTTCTGTGCGGCGGGAGATTACAGGAGGCCGCGGAGTACCGCAATACAAGAACATTACAGGTGTGCAAATAATGAGAGCAGGAAAACTAGATAAGCTTCGCTAACTGCTGATTTATGGAGCTGCGAAGCTTTATGGAGAGATTCTGCCTGCAGCAAACCGCCCTGCAAACTCTGAGAAACAAGGAGCAGAACTGCAGAACTAAACACCAGCGACAGGTCCAATCAAAACCAGACAGATAGTCTCGACGCACACTCACAGCAGCGTAACGCCTGCCTCGGGTGCCGCCATAGACGTAATGTTATTATACCTGTAGCGGCGCAGTGGGATTGTCAGCGTTATTTGGGTGCTGTCGGTAGCCAGACCCCAAATTACCCGTTCCTCCGAGTGCCTATGACTCAGAGGTGGGATAGTATTTAAAGAGAAACCGTAACCAGGAATTGAACTTCATCCCAATCAGTAGCTGATGTCCCCTTTCCCATTAGAAAGCTTTTCCTTTTCACAAACGGATCATCAGGGGGCTCTGTATGGCTGATATTGTGGTGAAACCCCACACACAGTGCGATGTCAGGACCTTGGTCATGACAGTTTCCTGTCTGTGAACCTTGTTGCATTATGGGAAATAACAGCTGTTTACAGCTGTTTCCAACTGCCAAAAAAGCATGCAGTATCTCATTCCACTGACATCACCTGCCAGCAGTAAAAATGTCACCATGTGATAAATGTCCGAATGTAAATCAGGGAGAGGAAAGATTTTACAGTGAACAAACACTGACTAAATCATTTATACAAAACTAGCTGATGACCTGGCGTTTGCCGGGTATGTATTTGGCTGGTGTTGGCTGCACCTAATTTTTCTAACCCTACCACACGAACACCCAGTGACCAAGTTTGTGAGCTTTGGGGTCTTTGGCATCAATAATTTGTAGATTCCCATAGAAATTGCACAAATCTGATTATCTGTTTGTGGCTCCGCCCCTCTTCAGCATTTGAACCCCAGTCACCCAATGACCAACTGTAGCAGGTTGGAGGCATCTGCTATAAACAGTGTAAAAAGGGCAGCAATTTAAATATTTCCCTTAAAAATCAACAGGTGGATTTTGATTGGCTCTTATGGGCTCCACCCATTTCCCAGAATATTCATCTCAGTCACCCAGTGACCATCTGGGCAAATTTTGAGAACCCTGCCATAAACAGTGTAAGAAGGGCTGCAGTTTATATTTTCCCAGTGAAATTTGTTTTTGGCTCCGCCTACTTTTTGTAACCTGGACACACAGTCACTCAATGACCAACTTTGTGAGCTTTGGGGTCCTTGGCATCAATAATTTGTATTTTCCCATGAAATAAAACAAATATGATTGGCTGTTTGTGTCTCCCCCCCTTTTTCTGAATTTGAACCCCAGTGACCCAATGACCAATTGTACCAGGTTTGAGGCTTGTGCCATTAACAGCGCAAGAATGGCAGCAATGTTAATATTTCCCTTGAAAATCAACAGGCACATTTTGATTAACTTTTTTAGGCTCCGTCCACTTTTATGAATATTAATCCCAGTCACTCAGTAACCAACTGTGCAAAGTTTGAGAACCCTGCCATCAACAGTGAAGAAAGGCTGCAGTTAGTTTCCATTTTCCCAGGGAAATCTGTTTTTGACTCCATCCAATTTTTGTGACCTTGACATACAGTCACTCAATGACCAGGCTTGTGAGCTTTTGGGTTCCTGGCATCAAAATAGTGTGAATGGAAGCAGTTTATCCAACAAATAAATCCGATTGGGTGTTTGTGGTCCCGCCCCTTTAGTGAATTTGAACCACAGTCACTTAATGATCGACTGTAGCATTTTTTAGGCCTCTGCCATTAACAGTGTAAGAATGGCAGCAGTTTCAATATTCCCCTATAAAATCAATAGGTAAATTTTGATTGGCTGTTGTAGGCTCCACCTACTTTTCTGAATATTAATCCCAGTCATCCAGTGACCAACTGTGTCAAGTTTGGCCAAGAATGTAAGAATGGTGTAAGAATGGTAGCAATGTAAATATTCCACTTTAAAATCAATAGGTGAATTTTGATTGGCTGTTATAGGCTCCACCCACATTTCTGAATATTAATCCCAGTCACCCAGTGGCCAACTATGTCAAGTTTGGGAACCCTGCCATTAACAGCGTAAGAATGGCTGCAGTTTATATTTTCTCATGTAAAAAGTTAGTTGTATTTGGTTCCGCCCACTATTTCTAACCTGACATACAGTCACTCAATGACTTTATGAGCTTTGGGCTCTTCGGCATCAATAAGTTGCATTTTCTCATTAAAATTAAACAAATCTGATTGGTTGCTTGTGGCCCGCCCCTTTTCAGAATTTTACCTCCTGGGCGATAATCCCGAGCTCAGCTCGGGCTATACCGCCGCGGAGGATTTCTCAGGCCCTGCTGGGCCGATTTGCATTTTTTTTTGTTACACGCAGCTAGCACTTTGCTAGCTGCATTTAACAACCGATCGCCGCCGCCCGCTGCCGATCCGTCGCTACCCGCCACGTTATAGGCCCCCCCCCCGCCGAGACCCCGTGCGCAGCCTGGCCAATCAGTGCCAGGCAGCGCTGAGGGTTGGATCGGGACTCCCTTTGACGTCACGACGTCGATGACATCATCGCGATCGTCGCCATGGCGACCATGGCGATGGGGGAAGCCAAACAGGAAATCTCGTTCTGAACGGTATTTCCTGTTTGCTCTGATCGCCGGAGGCGATCGGAAGGGGTGGGGGGATGCCGCTGCACAGCAGCTATCATGTAACTAGCGCTAGGCTAGCTACATGATTAAATAAAAAAAAAACATTAAAAAAGTGGTTCCCCGCCCCCCTGGCGATGTTATTGTATCGCCCAGGAGGTTAAACCCCAGTCTCTCAGTGACTGATTGTACCAGATTTGAGGCCTCTTCCATTAAAAGTGTAAGAATGGCAGCAATGTAAATATTCCCTTTGAAAATCAATTTTGATTGGCTGTTGTAGGCTCCACCCACTTTTCTGAATAATAATCCCAGTCATCCAGTGACCAACTGCGTCAAGTTTGAGAACCCTCCCAAAAAACAGAACGGCTGAAATCAATCTAACAAATCTGATTGGCTGTTTATGGCCCCACCCCCTTTAGTGAATGTGGACCTCAGTCACCCAGTCACTGACTGTATCAGGTTTGAGGCCCCTGCCATTAACAGTGTAAGAAGGGTAGCAATGTAAATATTACACTTTAAATTCAAAAGGTGAATTTTGATTGGCTGTTATAGGCTCCACCCACATTTCTGATTATTAATCCCAGTCACCCAGTGGCCAAATGTGTCAAGTTTGGGGACCCTGCTATTAACAGTGTAAGAATGGCTGCAGTTTATATTTTCCTATGTAAAAATGTACTTGTTTATTTATTTGTTATTTATGAGCTTTGGGGTCCTTAGTATCAATAATTTGTATGTTCTTATTGAAATGAAACAAATCTGATTCACTGTTTGTGGCTCCGCCCCTTTCTGAATTTGAACCCCAGTTATCCAGTGACCAACTGTACCAGGTTTGAGGCATCTGCTATTAGCAGTGTAAGAATGGCAGCAATTTAAATATTCCCTTTGAAAATAAACAGGTGAATTTTGATTGGCTGTTGTAGGCTCCAACTATTTTCCTGAATATTAATTCCAGTCACCCAGTGACCACATGTGCAAAGTTTGAGAACCATGCCATTAACAGTGTAAGAATGGCTGCAGTTTATATTTTCCCAGTGAAATTTGTTTTTGGTTCTGCCCACTTAGTGTAACCTTGACACACAGTCACTCAATGACCAAGTTTGTGAGCTTTCAGGTTCCTGGCATCAAAAATGTGTGAGTGGAAGCAGTTTATCCAGCAAGGCAGGGCCGGTGTTACCATAGAGGCAAAGGGGGCAATTGCCCCAGGGCCCCGACCTCTGCTGAGGCCCCCGTAGCACCGACCCTGCTACATTCTGCCTGCTCTCCCTGTCCGCACTGCTCCCCGGGGCCCTGCAAGTATAATAGCAGCCATAATTACCTATTGGTCCCGGCGGGTGAGCGGACAGGCAGCGGCTGCACTCTGAGACACGCTGTCTCCCTCCCACTCTATGACCCGGCATGTGTTTAGAAATGACGTAGAGTGGGAGGGAGACAGCGTGCCTCAGAGTGCAGCCGCTGCCCGTCCGCTCACCGCCAGGACCAACGCTACAGCTCGACACAGGGCCCCTCAAACCGGCCCTGCACCAAGGAAATCTGAATGGCTGTTGTTGGCCCTGCCCCTTTAGTGAATTTGGACCCCAGTCACCGATGAGGCAGAGCGTCCTGGTCCAGGAAGTGTTGGGCCTACACTTCGCCTGAAAGTCGCCAGTAAAGGAGCTGCCAGCTGGACCCGGAGAGGAGCCAGGTGGACTGCAGTGGACCTCGCGGCCTACGGTGGGCTGGAGGAAGCTTCAGGTACTGTAGGTACCAATTTTATTTTATCCACTGCTCAGCGTCCCTTTACCTCTTCCTGTACTGGAAACAATATGAGACTCTTGTCTAAGCTATTACTGTTCTATTTCTTAGTTGTACTACACATACAATTCATTATATCATAAGTTTATTTTCACTTCAGATTCTCTTCAACAAACCTGCACTGAAAATTATTTTGATTTGAGGTCTCGATAGAAAACCCCAGATCTACTTCACAGTGCCAGACAGGAAATAGTTAAGAGAAAGATGGAAGAACAGACCTCGCCGCCGGCCACAAATACCAAAAATGACACACAAATCACAGAAATAGCTCCGGAGGACTCTGGTGACAATGTCAGGGAAGCGGGCTGCCGTCTCTCTGGTCACTGTGACCCTGCGCGGGATAATTCCCTCTCTGTCACACACACGCACGGCCAGGAAAAGAGCTTACAAGCGCCCTATAACAAGGCATTACTCTTATTACAAGGCCATTAATGCCGGTGACGTCCTCGGTCAGCGGCCGCATGCCGGACCCCCCTGGAGGAAGAGCTGTATGTGACCGACGGTTATAGACGCAGCCTCGCGGGAGATAATTTGCTTTATTGGGCATTCATTTTAACGCGATTAGAAGTTCTAGGAACAGGAGGTCATCGAGGGATTCTGTGCACAATCTGCAGGACGATAAAAGCGTCAGGATGACATGACAATAACCGCTCCCTTGTTTGTCGTCTGCGGAGAGACACGCGTGAACGCAGCTATCTCAGGAGCCAAGCGATCCCGCGCTGATCGTTAAACATCATAAAACCTGATGAGTGGCTCTATCAGGAGGACCCAGAGCTTGAAATTAAGCTGCCGGATACAGACGCCTTGTAATGCAGTTATTTATTATTAGCTTAACGGTCCTCCGCGGCGTTCCGTCACCCCTAGTCAATCAGGACCCACTTAGTGAGGGCGTCAGTCAGGAGAGGAATATACTCCGTTACGTCAGTGATATTTAAAGAGAAACCGTGACCAAGAATTGAACTTCATCCCAATCAGTAGCGGATACCCCTTTTACATGAGAAATCAGCTCCTTTTCACAAACAGACTATCAGGGGGCGCTGTATGACTGATATTGGGGTGAAACCCCACCCACAAGAAACTCTGAGGACCATGGTACTCCTGGCAGTTTCCTGTCTGTGAACCTTGTTGCATTGTGGGAAATAGCTGTTTACAAAAAGCAAGCAGCAGCTACTTCTGATGGTTAAAAGGTGTGTGTTCCGTCATTTCCAGTGACAGACTAGCACATTTTTGCACATGTTTTGTGGTTTGTGCCTTTGGGTTAAAGCAATACTGAAATGACCCTGAAAAAAAATTCTATAGGGGTTGAGGCACAAACTTGCGGTAATATTGCAGTGCGCAGACGTTGCAAGGCAATATTACCCTTACTACCAGCACTGTGTAACACGAGTTACACTATTAGCGCAACCTGCAGTACTCAACTAGTGCAACTGTTGCTATGGCAATGCACGTTACCATTAGGAGCGCAGGTCACCTTAGCAACGGTCCCGCTAGTAGCAGAACTTGCAGTACACAGTTTCGGTAGTGATGGGAACGATGTCTGTGCACAGAATCTGCTACGGAGAGGGAAAGCTCTGGATCCCACCGAGCCTTCCCTGTCCTCGCCTGGTCCCCTCGACCCAGTGCCATCACCCCATGAAAGTTATCTGACTTAAGGGGCCCATACACTCAGCCGATTTGTGGCAGATCAATCAATCACAAATCGATTGCCCAATCGATCAATTTGCGGCCGATTTCAATCAATTCCAATCCAGCTGACATGTTGAAAAAATTTGGCTTATCTCTGGAGATGGCTTACCAATTTGCATTGGACCTAATGGAAATCTGATGGCAACAAAATGCGATCAGATCGATTTTCAATAGATTTCATACTGAAATCTATTGGAAATCTGTTCCTAGTAAAAAATGTTTTTAAACACATCAGATAGATCAGAAAATCTACTGATGACCTATCTGCTGCTAATCTGACGAGTGTATTGCCACCTTTAACTGATCGAATTTGCCTTTGAGAGTCCTGCTGTAGGCTTGGAAAATACTGGCGACCCCACACAGTACAGAGTCTCTTGTCTTTGGAAGCACGCAGGGATGCGACGGCTTCTGAAGAGGTGGAAAGAGGGCACAGGGAAAGGCCCGGGAAGATTCTATAGGATCCAGAACCTTCTCTTCGGTATTGCTTTAAACATGCATTCACAGCTGTATAACATACGTTCAATGGGGGTGGGGCCCTCAGGTGCCTGGCAAATGACAGAGTGAAGACACAGGACACTGGAGGAGGTTTGCTGGCAGACAGGTGAGCTTGAGCACCACTTCCACACTTACCACAGATGACAGTACGCATTATACATGGAGGAGACCAGTCAGGGGTCCATCAGACATCAGGAAATCGCACAATCGCTACAGTCACGCAACCAACTGAGCCCTTTAAACAGGATCTCTCCACATACTGTAGCTCCCAACTGTCCCTTTCTCAGGGAGACTGTCCCTCTTTGAGAACTAAAACCCTCTGTTCCTCTTTCCCATCATTTAAGCCTCTCTCAGGACTGTATAGATCTATGTAAATATACATGTTTTTCTACAGTAAAATGTGTTTAATATTCTCTAAATGCTATTTCTATCAGCTCAATTGATCCGTTTCTTATTTTTAAATGTTAAAAAGGAGAACTAAAGATGGCCCCCTCTACCAGTGTCTTCTTATTTTAAAACGTTTACTTTTGCTTCTACATTCTGGTATCAGTGACTAGGGGTGTGGCAGAAGTGTGATTAGGGGTGTGGCAGGGGTGTGATTAGGGGTGTGGCAGGGGAATGTCTCAATGTGTCTTTCTTATCTCAAAAAGTTGGGACGTATGTATCTGTTATAAACTGTTCTAATTCACCTTTTTTCCGGCACCAGCAAACTCCTCCTCAAGAGTTTGCTAACACGATCACACAGCAAGCAGGAGATAGACTTTCTCGGGCTTCTTCAATGTTTACGTTATTTATTCAAGTAACAGAAATACAGATAGATACAGTTTATCATCTCCTGGCAAAGCAGACTTCCATGTTGCGTTACAGCTGCGTGAGTACCTTCCTGCTGAAAGTACCCAGGTCTTCTTATATCTACTCTATGTTACATCTAGACTACCTATGTACAGCATACATTATATCAGATTACAGAAAGGAATAACATACTTAGAAGTCCCAGTCAGACTTGCGAGCTATTGCGAAAGTAAAGAGCAGAATGCCCTCTCCATCGCTGACCCCAGGTTTAATACCGACTAGGAAAGAGTTAAATATGACATCATCTTCGCCATCCCCTATATCAGTCTATTGGTGGACCCACTTGTGGTGTCACCATACACACCTACTTGATTAATAATCAATGAGGCATTTGACCTATATGCAGGAATGTGGATGTTTAGTAAATATGGCCTATGTTTACTGTTCCTGTGGTGTACGTGGAGGTCAGAGTAGGCCGATGGCCTTCTTTTAGGAACATGTTCTCAGTATCTGCGTGTATCCTCTGCTACACGCAGACCCTGAGATGCCTCTGCCTGCATCACAAAACCTCTATTGATTTTAAAGGCATACACTGCGGACAAGCCTTTTACATAAAACTCAGGCCAAGTAACTGAGGCCTACTTAAATTATAACAGTATCCAGATGCCTGATTAACCACTTCAAGGACTTACGAGGCGAAGATGGTAAAAAAAAGTTAAATACCTATTCAGTTTTATGACCCTTAGGGCCCGTTCAGACTGCACGCGTTTCCAGCCGCGTTTTGAAAACGCGTGCAGGAGGCCGGCACGCACGACATCAGACAGTGCATAGAGTGCAGTGTCTGATGTTCACACTGCATGCGTTCCAGACCTGTGCTGTTCGGGAACGCATGCTGCACGCAGATTTTGCAAAAACGCGCGGTTGTCCTATTCACTTTTCAGTGATGGGATTAGCCACGCAACGCATACAAACGCGGATGGCGTGCGTTCGCATGCGTTGCGTTCCGCATGCGTGGCCGTCCGCGTTTGTAATGTGAACGGCCCCTTAGGGGACGCCATCCGCTTCCCCCTTCCATTCTGCTGCGCTTGTAAAGCAATACCCTGGCTCATGGGGGTCCTGAACCAATCCCTCGGGTCGTCCTCAGCTGCCCCACTGAAGATGGCCGCCAGGTCCGGCCGCAGCTCTAAGTCCTCCTCCAGCTCCGACCTCATTACGGCAGTCTCGAGTGCTTTATGTACACGAGACTGCCGGTAATGAGGTCGGAGCTGGAGGCCATCTTCAGAGGGGCAGCTGAAGACGACCCGAGGGATCGGGTCGGGACCCCCACGAGCCTGGGAATTGCTTTACAAACGCAGCAGAATGGAAGGGGGGATGCGGATGGCGTCCTCTAAGGGTCATAAAACTGAATAGGTATTATACTTTTTTTTACCATCTTCGCCTCCTAAGTCCTTTAAGTCTATCTGGACGGATATATCCGTCCAGATAGCCTGCCCTGCTGCTGCTGAGGCGTGCGTGCGATCTCTCGCTGCCTTCCATTAGCCCAGAGATCAATGAATGGGAACACAGTTCCCATTCATTGATCTAAGTCCAAGTATGAAAGACCGACACCGTCAGCGAGACGGCTCCGTCTTTCTTAAATTCCCTTCTGCCCCATCCACGCTTTACTTCCGCTTGCATAGTAATACTACGCGTGCAGAAGTAAGCTCCGAGGGCATCTTGTGGCCAAATAGTAAAATTACATCTAGAAATAAAAATTACCAGATGACATTTTCTTACTGTAAAAATTAGTCCCTTACCTCCCACACTCCCCAATAGCTACACAATTTTTATTTTTTTTGTAAAATAAAAATAAAAAAAAAATACAATAAAAAAAAAAAAAATACATAAATAGTTACCTTAGGGGCTAAGCTTTTCTAATATGTATGTAGTAAGGTATATTACTGTTATTTTTTTAATTATAAGCTTGTAAGAATGGACGCAAAATTGAAAAAGATGCACCTTTATTTCCAAATAAAATATGGGCGCCATACATTGTGATAGGGACATAATTTAAACGGTGTAATAACCGGGACAAATGGGCAAATAAAACATTAATTTTAACTGAAAAATATTGATTTTTTTTTTTTTCATTTCTTTCTTAACTTCCCTGGTGTTCAATTGTTGCGGACTTTTGTCCACGGCAGGGCTATTTTTAAAAAAAAAACTTGTTTTAAATCATGTAGCTAGCACTAGGCTAGCTACATGTGTCTGGTGATTGCCCCGGTGCTGTGTCCCGCCCCTGCTCGCCGCCGGCTATATTTAATGCTCCGGGATCCTGCAAGAGCTGTAACTTCTTCATTCAGCTTCAGTCGTCGCTATGGCGATGATCCGTCATGACATCATCGATGTCATGTGCAGTCCCAATCCTCGCCGTAGCAACGCCTGGTGGTGATGGAAGAGGCTCGGCCAGCGCGGGCTCCGGGGGAGAAGGCGGCAATCGGACAACACATGTAGCTAGCCAAGTGCTAGCTGCATGATGTACAAAAAGTTTTTTCCCCAAAAATAATCTCCCTGGGCCATGCTATCCCCTCCGGCGGTAATGGATGAGCTGAGCTCGTCCATACCGCTCAGGAGGTTAATCTTCTTGTTAAAATGGATTTAAAATAAAATAATTCTTAGCAAAATGTATCGCCCAAAGAAAGCCTAAATGGTGGCGGAAAAAACAAGATATAGATCATTTCATTGTGATAAGTAGCAATAAACTCATTGGCGAATGAATGGGAGGTAAAAGTTGCTCAGATGCATAAGGTGAACAACACTGTAGGCTGAAGTGGGTAATCATTTCTATCCATTTTTTCCTGAAATCAAAGTTCCGATCTGGTGTCTAATTTGCAGCACAAATCTCTGCCAGATTCGATCATTACGATCAAATCTGCAGGATATTGATGTTGCAGTGACGTATGGGCACCGTTACAGGTTCCGTCTCCCTCCTGTCAATAATATCACAGGAGCAGAGATGAGGATATGGGCAGTGGCGAAGTAGTTAGCGCTCTCGTCTTGCAGTGCTCGGTGCCTAGTTCAAATCCCAGCCAGAGCGCTATCTGCGAAGAGTTTGTATGTTCTCCCCATGTCTGTGTGGGTTTCCTCAAGGCACTCCAGTTTCCTCCCACATCCCAAAAACATACAAAAAAGTTAATTGGCTTCCCCTAAATTAGCCCTCGGCTACTATTCACACACATACACAATACATACGTAGACATAGGACAGTGATAGGGATTACCGTTAGATTGTGAGCTCCTCTGAGGGACAGTTAGTGACTAGACAATATACTCTGTACAGCACTGTGGAAGATGTTGGCGCTATATAAATACTGAATAATGATAATGATAGATGGCCATAGGTGGCAGCTTAGTGAAGGAGGCGGGGCCGGGACCAATGAAAGAGTCAGGCTGATGTCCAAGCATACAAATATATATATATATATATATATATATATATATATATGTATATATATATATATATATATATATATATATATATATATATATATATATATATAAAATCAAAGCAACAAAAACAGCAGAGAAGTCAAACAGGTTCAATAAGAGAGAAGCAGGGCTGTGGAGTCAGAGTTGGAGTCGAGGAGTCATAGTTGGGGCAATTTTGGGCACCCAGAGCGGGAGTTGCAGTCGTGGTTTTTATAAACTGAGGAGTCGGAGTTGGGAGTCGGAGTCGCAAGATTTTTGTACAAAATCCACAGCCCTATTAAGTATTAGACTAAGGAGTCGGAGTCTGAGCAATTTTGAGTACTCGGAGTCGGAGCTGGAGTCGGAGTTGTGGTTTCAGAAACTGAGGAGTCGGAGTCGGGTGATTTTTGTACAAAATCCACAGCCCTGTTGAATATTAGACTAAGGAGTCGGAGTCGAGGAGTCATTTTGGTTACCCGGAGTCAGAGTTGGAGTCGTGGTTTCAGAAACTGATGAGTCTGAGTTGGAGTCGGAAGATTTTTGTACCGACTCCACAGCCCTGGAGAGAAGAGCGACTTACCATGGTCTCCACTCGCAGCTCGAATGGCATGGGATTGTAAACCATCAGCTGGACCTCACACACATCTCCTTGTACCCACTGGAAGTCTGAGCGAGAGAAAACACAAAGAAAGTCAGCATAAAGAGGAACTGTAGTAAAAATAACAGAATTAATAAAAAATACTTATTCTTTACAATACTCATTTAAAGATGATTTAGTCAATGTTTGTCCACTGTAAAATCTTTCCTCTGCCTGGTTTACATTCTGACATTTATCACCGGTGGTGACCTCTTTAGTTCTGCCAGGTGATCTGTACAGAATGTTCGTTAGTTACTTGGCAGTTGGAAAAAGTCATCATTTCCCACAATGCAACGAGATTCACAGACAGGAAGCCGTCAGGACCATGGTCTTGACATCACACTGTGGGAGGGGTTTCACCACAATATCAGCCATACAAACCCCCCTGATGATCCGTTTGAGAAAAGGAATAGATTTCTCATGGGAAAAGGGGTATCAGCTACTGATTGGGATGAAGGTCAATTCTGGGTTAAAGTTCTTCTTTAAGACACGTGTGAAATTCCAGCTTCTTTTTAAACTGCAGGTACATCCCCCCCTCCCCCAAACAAAATCCCTGTTTATTGTGAGAAAACCAGAGTCATGTGATCACAAGATGGGCACTACTCTTTCCTGAGAAATAGGAGGTTCCTACCTGTCAAGCAGCAGCATAACATTAGCCCCTGCAACCCTCGTGATCGCAGAAGACCCCAGAGATTGACTCCACCCTCTCCTCACCATACAGAGTAGCACAATATTTACCTGCTCCAGTGCTGCGGGTCTCCGCCATGCTTCACAGTCGTACACTCTCTGCTGCCATTCGCTGGCTTCTGATCACATGACTGATGTGAGTCATGTGATCAGAAGCGGCACATAGTGTGCGACTGTAAAGCATGGAGGCGACCCGCAGTGCTGGAGCATGTAAATATTACACTGCTTCCTGCATTACTCCGCATGGCAGGAGGGGATGGTTCGTGGGAGGGAGCTGGGAGTATTTTTATATTTTTTTTTTCTTTATTGGCTGGCTGCACTTGCAGGGGTGGGGTCGATGAGCCCGGGGGAGGGGGGGGCATACTAGCTTTTTGCAGGGGACCCCATACATTCTAGCCATCCATAGGAGCACAATTTAAAAGATGAGGAGGGTCAGCACAATTGTCATAGAGAACTGCCAAAAGCACAGGGGTGCTGCTTTTCTGAAATGGAGGAGGGAAGAGGAGAAGCCAGAATATTTACATGACTCTTGAATAAAAAATTCAGTATTTACAGATGGTTCTAAGTCACACAACATACATGGTGGGTGGGGGTGGTATTTGCAGAAAAAAAAAATATGGATATTCTTATTGAGGCTACAGACTTCACAAAACACTGAATAGACAGTTGTATTCCTTACAACCTTATATACTCGAGTATAAGCCTAATTTTTCAGCACAAAAGATGTGCTGAAAAGTTCCCCCCTCGGCTTATGTGCAAGTCAGTGGAGCAGAATGGATGGTGGAGCAGGTTTTGTTACTGGCAGAGGAGTGTAAGGATCATGCAATAATTATCCTGCTCTTACCAGCTGGCTCCCTGCTGTGTCCATGCCCCCATTCCCCGCAAAATGGTGTGCAGAGTGCGCTGCTCAAGACTTCCTGTGTCCCCTGGCTTGTGTAGTGCAGCGTTCAAGCAATGTGTCAGCAGTGCAATGATAGGGGATTCTTCCTGTGTGGCAATCGCTGTGTCTCATATCTATGACACCATCTAGTGGCGTCTTGAGACACAGCTGTATCATCCTTGGGGCACATTTGGCTATGGGTAGGGGGGCTGACTTGTACTGGGGGCACATCGGACTACTATGGAGGCGGCTATATTGGGCAGGGGGCTTATGCGCGAGTCAATCACTTTTTCCTAGTTTCCTAGACGGAAAAGTGGGTACCTCGGCTTATATGTGGGTAGGTTCATATGCGGTTATGTATACGTTTAGCAGTTAGGTGTCAGGTGGCCAGACATTACCTGGAGTAAAACGCATTTACTATTTACCTGCAGACAGTGGGCTCTATGAGGTTCTGGGAACCCTCTGCGCTGTGCAGTCTTCCAACTATTGATGTGAGTGTCTAAATATTTTCCCGAATGAAATGAAACACTATAGCTGTAAAGAGGAACTTAAACCCAAGGTTTGAACTTCATCCCAATCAGTAGCTCCCTTACTCATGAGAAATCTTTACCTTTTCTCTACCTTTTCTCTAATATAGCATGGGGCGGGGGGTCTGTATGGCTGATATTATGGAGAAACCACTCTCACAGTGTGATGTCATGGCCATGGTCCTGACAGTTTCCTGTCTGTGAGCCTTGTTGCATTGTGGGAAGTAACGTCTGTTGCCAACTGCCAAGCCACCAGTATCTCCCTCTGTGCATATACCGTACATTAAAAAATATACAACCTTTTAGCCAATAACATTGCTAGTGGGTGTGTTTAGAGATAAGGGCAGTGGATGCTATTTTCTTCCATGCCTCCCAGCAGTAAGGATGCTGATCTGCAAGCTCATGGAAACATTATGAACAAATTACACAGCGAGTAGCAATCATTTTTTGATCTATCTGCTATATTTTTAACTTCTCGCTATTATATGTATTGAAATTTTTCTTCCCCAGTCTATCATCTAGCAGCATGTCATCTGCACACATTTTATTATAATAAATGTGGATGGTTAGTGATAACAGTGTGTAACACTTCCCATAGCTGTTAATTAAATGCTTCAATTACACTATTATTTAAGTTAGCCTATTTAAACTGGTTGCCTAATGAAAAGAATGAGAAGGAGAAGCGCCCTCCAGTGGCCATTAATAGTACTGCTGCTTTTAAAGGGGAACTATAGCCCTAAACAAACATACTTTCATTAAGTTACATTAGTTACGTGAATTAGAATAGATAGGTAATATAATCTCTTACCCACCCTGTTTTAAAAGAACAGGCAAATGTTTGTGATTCATGGGGGCTGCCATCTTTGTCATGGGGGCTGCCATCTTTTTGGTTGAAAGGAGGTGACAGGGAGCAGGAGACACAGTTCCAACTGTCCTGTGTCCTGATATCCCCTCCCAGCTGCATGCGCTAGGCTTCAAATGTCAAATTCAAAATGTAAAAAAAAAAAATGTAAAAAAATTGCACCAAAACAGCAGAACGAGAACAACAACATCAGCAATCCCATCATGCTTTGCACAGCATTAGAAGAAATGCAGTTTTCTTCTGTGCAGCTAAAAATGAGGCTTGTATAAGAGAAACAAAGTTCTGATGCTGTGAAACTGTTAAAGAAACACCAGGCCTTTTCAGTGCTGCTGAGTCAATTTTTAGTCTGGAGGTTCACTTTAATTTGTGGCACACTGCACTGAACTAGACAATCTTACCATTGAAGTCATTGGCAAAGTCCTTCTTGGATTTAATTTGCTACTCTGCACCCTCTGCTCTTAACTTATGCTTCATACACACTTGAGATAACAGTCTTTGGAAAATGAAAGATCACAGACCAATTTTACCCCATTCCATGTAGTATGAGAGCCATACTCTACACAGTCTATTCTATGGAGCTGCATTCCCAATCAGATAAAATCTTTGCAAGATGCTGCACACACAGATGCTGTACACACTCAAAAGATCATTATCTGCAAAAGATCTGTTCCTGCAAAATATCCATTCCTGCAAAATGCATTCATAGTCTATGAGATCTGCAGATCCTCATACACACTTGATTTAACAGACTTCATCTGCATATCTGGCAATCATCTGCAGATCTGAAAATCCACCCTGGTGGATCTGATCTGCAGATGATCTGCAGATGAATGTCAGTTAAACAAGGTGTGTATGATGATCTGCAGATCTTATAGACTATGAATGCAATTTGCAGGAATGGGTCTTTTGCAGGAACAGATCTTTTGCAGATACTGATCTTTTGTGTCTGTACAGCATCTGTGTGTGCAGCACTCTATGGAACTCACTTCCACAATCAGTACGAGAGGCTCCTTCTCTGGACAGCTTTAAAAAAAGGCTAAAAACTCACCTCTTTTCCCTAGCCTTTGAGACTGCATAATGCAGGGTCACAGCACTTTGAGTCCCCAGGGAGAAAAGCGCTATATAAATATTATTGTTATTGTTAATGTTGTTATCTTGCAAAGATTTATGTCTGATGGGGAGTTCAGCTCCATAGAATAGACTGTGTAGGTGTGGCTCTCATACTACATGGAAGGGGGTAAGATTTCTGTCTGATGGGGAGTTCAGCTCCATAGAATAGACTGTGCAGGTATGGCTCTCATACTACATGGAAGGGGGTAAGATTGGTCTGTGATCTTTCATTTTCCAAAGACTTTTATCTCAAGTGTGTATGAAGCATTAGTTGGTGTAATCCACTCTTTACAAGACTATCAATGATGTACACAGAGGAGTTATTTATTTTTAAAGGCCAATTTGAATTATTAAAAATAGGCCCGTTAAAAAACTCAAAGCTGTGGAAATTCATCAGTTTAAAGCGGACCTGAACTCAGAACGTCTCTCTGCTCTAAAAGATACACAACAGCACAAAAAAAACCTTTAACCACTTAAGGACTGCAGTCATAAAACCCCTTAAGGACCAGAGCCTTTTTTTCCATTCGGACCACTGCAGCTTTCACGGTTTATTGCTCAGTCATACAACCTACCACCTAAATGAATTTTACCTCCTTTTCTTGTCACTAATACAGCTTTCTTTCGGTGCTATTTGATTGCTGCTGCGAGTTTTACTTTTTATTATATTCATCAAAAAAAGACATGAATTTTGTCAAAAAAATGACTTTTTTAACTTTCTGTGCTGACATTTTTCAAATAAAGTAAAATTTCCTATACATTTGAGCGCGAAAGTTATTCTGCTACATGTCTTTGATAAAAAAAAACCATTCAGTGTATATTTATTGGATTGGGTAAAAGTTATAGCGTTTACAAACTATGGTGCCAAAAGTGAATTTTCTCATTTTCAAGCATCTCTGACTTTTCTGCGCACCTGTCAGGTTTCATGAGGGGCTAAAATTCCAGGATAGTACAAATTCCCCCCCAAATAACCCCATTTTGGAAAGAAGACATCCCAAAGTATTCAGTGAGAGGCATGGTGAGTTCATAGAAGATTTTATTTTTTGTCACAAGTTAGCGGAAAATGACACTTTGTAACAAAAAAAACAAAAAAAAGTTTCCATTTCTTCTAACTTGCGACAAAAAAAAATGAAATCTGCCACGGACTCACTATGCTACTCTCTGAATACCTTGAAGTGTCTACTTTCCAAAATGGGGTCATTTGTGGGGTGTGTTCACTGTCCTGGCATTTTGGGGGGTGCCTAATTGTAAGCAACCCTGTAAAGCCTAAAGATGCTTATTGGACTTTGGGCCCCTTAGCGCAGTTAGGCTGCAAAAAAGTGCCACACATGTGGTATTGCCGTACTCAGGAGAAGTAGTATAATGTGTTTTGGGGTGTATTTTTACACATACCCATGCTGGGTGGGAGAAATATCTCCGTAAATGACAATTGTTTTATTTTTTTTACACACAATTGTCAATTTATAGAGATATTTCTCCCACTCAGCATGGGTATGTGGAAAAATACACCCCAAAACACATTATACTACTTCTCCTGAGTACGGCGATACCACATGTGTGGCACTTTTTTGCACCCTAACTGCGCTAAGGGGCCCAAAGTCCAATGAGTACCTTTAGGATTTCACAGGTCATTTTGAGAAATTTCGTTTCAAGACTGCTCCTCACTGTTTAGGGCCCCTAAAATGCCAGGACAGTATAGGAATCCCACAAATTACCCCATTTTAGAAAGAAGACACCCCAAGGTATTCCATTAGGAGGATGGTGAGTTCATAGAAGATTTTTTTTTTTGTCACAAGTTAGCGGAAATTGATTTTAATTGTTTTTTTTTCACAAAGTGTCATTTTCCGCTAACTTGTGACAAAAATAAAATCTTCTATGAACTGACCATACTCCTAACGGAATACCTTGGGGTGTCTTCTTTCTAAAATGGGGTCATTTGTGGGGTTCCTATACTGCCCTGGCATTTTAGGGGCCCTAAACCGTGAGGAGTAGTCTTGAAACCAAATGTCGCAAAATGACCTGTGAAATCCTAAAGGTACTCATTGGACTTTGGGCCCCTTAGCGCACTTAGGGTGCAAAAAAGTGCCACACATGTGGTACCGCCGTACTCAGGAGAAGTAGTATAATGTGTTTTGGGGTGTATTTTTACACATACAGATGCTAGGTGGGAGAAATATCTCTGTAAATGACATTTATTTGATTTTTTTTACACACAATTGTCCATTTACAGAGAGATTTCTCCCACCCAGCATGGGTATGTATAAAAATACACCCCAAAACACATTATACTACTTCTTCTGAGTACGGCGATACCACATGTGTGACACTTTTTTGCAACCTAGGTGCGCTAAGGGGCCTAACGTCCTATTCACAGGTCATTTTGAGGCATTTGGATTCTAGACTACTCCTCACGGTTTAGGGCCCCTAAAATGCCAGGGCAGTATAGGAACCCCACAAGTGACCCCATTTTAGAAAGAAGACACCCCAAGGTATTCCGTTAGGGGTATGGTGAGTTCATAGAAGATTTTTTTTTGTCACAAGTTAGCGGAAAATGACACTTTGTGAAAAAAAAAAACAATACATATCAATTTCCGCTAACTTGTGACAAAAAATAAAATCTTCTATGAACTCACCATACTCCTAACGGAATACCTTGGGGTGTCTTCTTTCTAGAATGGGGTCATTTGTGGGGTTCCAATACTGCCCTGGCATTTTAGGGGCCCTAAACCGTGAGGAGTAGTCTTGAACCCAAATGTCTCAAAATGACCTGTGAAATCCTAAAGGTACTCATTGGACTTTGGGCCCCTTAGCACAGTTAGGCTGCAAAAAAGTGTCACACATGTGGTATCGCCGTACTCAGAAGAAGTAGTATAATGTGTTTTGTGGTGTATTTTTACATATAACCATGCTGGGTGGGAGAAATATCTCTGTAAATGACACATTTTTGATTTTTTTTTACACACAATTGTCCATTTACAGAGAGATTTCTCCCACCCAGCATGGGTATGTGTAAAAATACACCACAAAACACATTATACTACTTCTCCTGAGTATGGCGATACTACATGTGTGACACTTTTTTGCAGCCTAGGTGCGCTAAGGGGCCCAACGTCCTATTCACAGGTCATTTTGAGGCATTTGTTTTCTAGACTACTCCCCACGGTTTAGGGCCCCTAAAATGCCAGGGCAGTATAGGAACCCCACAAGTGACCCCATTTTAGAAAGACGACACCCCAAGGTATTCTGTTAGGGGTATGGTGAGTTCATAGAAGATTTTATTTTTTGTCACAAGTTAGTGAAAAATGACACTTTGTGAAAAAAACAATAAAAATCCAATTTCCGCTAACTTTTGACAAAAAATAAAATCTTCTATGAACTCATCATACACCTAACAGAATACCTTGGGGTGTCTTCTTTCTAAAATGGGGTCACTTGTGGGGTTCCTATACTGCCCTTGTATTTTACGGGCCCAAAACTGTGAGTAGTCTGGAAACCAAATTTCTCAAAATGACTGTTCAGGGGTATAAGCATCTGCAAATTTTGATGACAGGTGGTCTATGAGGGGGCAAATTTTGTGGAAACGGTCATAAGCAGGGTGGCCTCTTAGATGACAGGATGTATTGGGCCTGATCTGATGGATAGGAGTGCTAGGGGGGGTGACAGGAGGTGATTGATGGGTGTCTCAGGGGGCGGTTAGAGGGGAAAATAGATGCAATCAATGCACTGGGGAGGTGATCGGAAGGGGGTCTGAGGGGGATCTGAGGGTTTGGCCGAGTGATCAGGAGCCCACACGGGGCAAATTAGGGCCTGATCTGATGGGTAGGTGTGCTAGGGGGTGACAGGAGGTGATTTATGGGTGTCTCAAGGTGTGATTAGAGGGGGGAAATAGATGCAAGCAATGCACTAGCGAGGTGATCAGGGCTGGGGTCTGAGGGCGTTCTGAGGTGTGGGCGGGTGATTGGGTGCCCGCAAGGGGCAGATTAGGGTCTAATCTGATGGGTAACAGTGACAGGTGGTGATAGGGGGTGATTGATGGGTAATTAGTGGGTGTTTAGAGGAGAGAAGAGATGTAAACACTGCACTTGGGAGGTGATCTGATGTCGGATCTGCGGGCGATCTATTGGTGTGGGTGGGTGATCAGATTGCCCGCAAGGGGCAGGTTAGGGGCTGATTGATGGGTGGCAGTGACAGGGGGTGATTGACGGGTGATTGACGGGTGATCAGGGGGGATAGATGCATACAGTACACAGGGGGGGGGAGGGATCAGGAGGGAGCAGGGGGCAGTTTAGGGACTTAAAAAAAAAATAGCGTTGACAGATAGTGACAGGGAGTGATTGATGGGTGATTGTGTGCAAATGGTGGTCTGGGGGGTGGGCAGGGGGGGGTCTGAGGGGTACTGTGGGCGATCAGGGGGCAGGGGGGGGGGCAGATCAGTGTGTTTGGGTGCAGGGCAGGAGGCAGCCTGTATAATACACTTTGTAAACATTACAAAGCGTATTATACGCTTCCTATCCGGGGATCGTCGGGTTAACAACCCGCCGGCGCTTTCGATTGGCCGGCGGGTTGACGTCGCGGGTGGGCGGAGCCTATTGCCGGTGTATTGCCAGTGCGCGATCCCCGGCCAGAGAGTGCCCCAGGACCTGACGCCAATCTGCGTTACGTGGTCCTGGGGCTGCCACTTTGCCGCCGCCAATATGAAGTAGGCGGTCGGCAAGTGGTTAAAGAAAAAACATTGTTACAGCCGATACAAATCCTAAAATAAGTCTGCAGTGTTTCTACTTCCTGATTCATGGAAGCAGACATATTGTGAACATCCTGTGCTTTCAAATGAGCTTATCTGCCATCTCTGCCATAGGCAGTCATGTGACACAAGGGAGGGATCAAATTACAACTAGTGATTAGACACAGATGAGGGGGAATTACACAGGCTAAACTCTCTAAACACACACAGGGTGCATTTCTCTATGTATTTCCTCAGTACTGTGCAAGTGTTCAGGTCCACTTTAAAGATGTGCTCCGTATAAAAACTCAAATTACAGATGGAAGGGGGGGGGGGCGGAGGGTGCTGTCTGACTTCAGCCCAACTGGTTTCACATACTGGCATCCTCAGGGGTATGGTATATCGATTGCTTACCCTACACACACACACTAATGTAACAACCTTATAACGTGGGTTGGTATGAGCTGGTTGGTCTTTTCAATCTCTTTACTACTTTTATTTTTTGCCATTTTTGGATTCGATCGGTAGTCTGTGAGGATTCTGCTGTATTGGACCTGTGCTGAGTTTATGCTATTTGACTTCTTCCTGGGACTTTGGGACTTGCCTTTACATTGCCTCAGTAGTGGTCGCTCATTTAGACTCACTGATTTGACTTCTGAAGCTTTGTTGGCACTTCCTGTTTTGCTGCAGTAATAGAAAATCTCCCAAACAGGGACTCATTCATACAACATTAACCTTCTGGGGACCAGCAGCCTAACCCCTCTTAAAGAGAAACTCCGACCAAGAATTTAACTTTATCCCAATCAGTAGCTGATACCTCCTTTTACATGAGAAATCTATTCCTTTTCTCAAACAGACCATCAGGGGGCGCTGTATGACTGATATTGTGGTGAAACCCCTCCCACAAGAAACTCTGAGTACGTACTCCTGGCAGTTTCCTGTCTGTGAACCTTGTTGCAATCGTGGGAAATAGCTGTTTACAGCTGTTTCCAACTGCCAAAAAACCATGCATCAGCTACATCACCTGCCAGCAGCATAAATGCCCCCATGTAATAAATGTCAGAATGTAAATCAGGGAGAGGAAAGACTTTACAATGGGCAAACACTGACTTAATCATTTATACATAATCTATATACCGGTATATATAAAATCGGATGTGTATATGTGTGTATGTATGTATGTGCCGCGATCACTCGAAAACGGCTTGACCGATTTGAACGAAACTTGGTATACAGATCCCTTACTACCTGGGATGATATGTTCTGGGGGTCTCGCGTCCCCCTGCACACGTGGGTGGAGCTACAAACAGCAAATCAGATTTCACCCATTCAAGTCAATGGAAAAAATGGAAAAGGCTGCCATTCTCACAGTAATCAAGCCAGAGTCCCCACACATGGCACAGTTGGTCACCTGGTGACCGAGGTTACAAATCCAAGAAAAAGTGGGTGGAGCATAAAACAGCCAATCAAATTTCAGCCGTTCATTTTAAATGGGAAAATGTAAACTGCAGCCATTCTTAGACTGTTAATCGCAGGGCTCTCAAACTTGCCACACTTGGTCACTGGGTGAATGAGATTAAGATTCAAGAAAATGGGTGGAGCCTACAACAGCCAATCAAAATTCACCTATTGATTTTCAAGGGGAATATTTAAACGGCTGCTATTCTTACACGGTTAATGGCAGAGGCTTCAAACTTGATACAGTCTGTCTTTGGGTAACTGGTGTCCAAATTCACTAAAGGGGCGAGGCCACAAACAGCCAATCAGATTTCCTTGGTGGATAAACTGCTTCCATTCACACATTTTTGATGCCAGGAACCTGAAAGCTCAAAAACTTGGTCATTGAGTGACTGTGTGTCAAGGTTACAAAAAGTGGGCGGAGCCAAAAACAACTTTTACTGGGAAAGTATAAACTGCAGCCATTCTTACACCGTTAATGGCAGGGTTCTCAAACTTTGCACAGTTGGTCATTGGGTGACTGAGATTAAGATTTTGAAAGGTGGGTGGAGCCTACAACAGCCAATAAAAATTCACCTTTTATTTCCAAAGGGAATATTTAAGCTGCTACCATTCTCTTATACTGTTCAAAGCAGATGCCTCAAACCTGGTACAGTTGGTTACTGGGTGACTAGGGCGCAAATTCAGAAAGGGGGCGGGGCCACAAACAGCCAATAAGATTTGTTTATTTTTAAATGGGAATATACAAAGTATTGATACCAAGGACCCCAAAGCTGATAAACTTGATAATTGAGTGACTGTATGTCAAGGTTAGAAAAAGTGGGCGGTGCCAACAACTAAATTTTTAACATGGCAGGGTTCCCAAACTTGACACAATTGGCCACTGGGTGACTGGGATGAATGTTCAGAAATGTGGGTGGAGCCTACAACAGCCAATCAAAATTCACCTATTGATTTTCAAGGGGAATATTCACATTGCTACCATTCTTACACTATAAATGGAAGAGGTCTCAAACCAGATACAGTCAGTCATTGGATGACTGGGGTGCAAATTCACTAAAGGGGTGGAGCCACAAACAGCCAATCAAATTTGTTAGATTGATTTCAGCCATTCTGTTATTGGCAAGGTTCTCAAACGTCAAACAGTTGGGCACTGGGTGACTGGGACGAATATTCAGGAAAGTGGGTGGAGCCTACAGCAGCCAATCAAAATTCACCTTTTGATTTTCAAGGGGAATATTGAAACTGCAGCCATTCTCACACTGTTAATAGCAGAGGCCTCAAACCTGCTACAGTCGGTCGTTAAGTGTCTGGGGTTCAAATTCAGTAAAGGGGCGGAACCAAAAACAGCCAGATTTTTTTGCTGGATAAACTGCTTTCATTAGCACAATTTTGATGCCAGGAACCCAAAAGCTCACAAACTTGGTCATTGAGTAGTGACTGTGTGTCCAAGTTACAAAAAGTGGGTGGAGTTAAAAACAGATTTTACTGGGGAATTGTAAACTGCAGTCCTTCTTCACTGTTAATGGCAGGGTTCTCAAACTTAGCATAGCTGATTACTGGGTGACTGGGATTAATATTCAGAAAAGTTGGTGGAGCCTAAAAATGCCAATCAACAATTACATGTCGCTTTTCAAGGAGAATATTCAAATTGCTGCCATTCTTGCACTGTTAATGGCACAAGCCTCAAACCTGGTACAGCTGGTCATTGGGTCACTGGGGTTCAAATTCAGAAAAGGGGACAGAGCCACATACAGTGAATCAGATTTGTTTCATTTCATGGGAAAATACAAATTATTGATGCCAAGGACCCCAAACCTCACAAACTTAGTCATTGAGTGACTGTATGTCCAGGTTACAAAAAGTGGGCGGAGCCAAAAACAAATTTCACTGGGAAAATGTAAACTGCAGCCCTTCTTACACTGTTAATGGTAGGGTTCTCAAACTTTGCCCAGATGGTCACTGGGTGACAGATTAATATTCAGGGAAGAGGGTGGAGCCTATAATAGCCAATCAAAATTCAACTGTTGATTTTCAAGTGGAATATTTAAATTGCTGCCATTTTTACACTGTTAATAGCAGATGCTACAAACCTGCTACAGTTGGTTATTGGGTGACTGGGGTTCAAATGCTGGAGAGGGGGTGAAGCCACAAATAGCGAATCTGATTTGTTTAATTTCTATGGGAATATACAAATTATTGATGCCAAGGTCCCCAAAGCTAACAAACGTGGTCATTTAGTGTTTGTGCGTTAGGATTAGAAAGTGGGCGGAGCCAACACCAGGGAAATACATACACGGGCAATGCCGGGTCATCAGTGGGTGGAGACAAATACAAATTTCACTGGAAAATGTAAGTTGCAACCATTCTTACACTGTTAATGGCAGGGTTTTTAAACTTTGCACAGTTGGTCACTGGGTGACTGGGATTAATATTTAGAAAAATGGGTGGAGCCTACAAAAGTGAATCAAACTTCACCTAATGCTTTTCAAGGGGAATATTTAATTACTACCATTTTTGCACTGTTAATGGCACAGGCCTCAAACCTGGTACAGTTGGTTATTGGGTGACTGGGGTTCAAATTCAGAAAAGGGGTGGAGCCACAAACAGCCAATCAGATTTTTTTCATTTCAATGCAAATTATTGATGCCAAAGACCACAAAGCTCACAAACTTGGTCATTGAGTAATTGTGTGTTAGGGTTAGAAAAAAGTGGGCGGAGCCAACACCAGCCAAATACCTACCCGGGCAACGCCGGGCAATCAGCTAGTTATTGTATAAATGAAGCACTTTTTTATTACATTATTTTCACTGGAGTTCCTGTTTGAGGACCAGAGCATTTTCATTTGCAGGAGGGGGGACAAGTTTTGATAGCCAGGCAGCAGTATCCCCAGTATAGATAGCTAGGCATGGATGTCCCAAGTATAGATAGGTGTCCCCCGTATAGCCAGCAGCCATTACTCACCTTCACCGTTCACTATAATAAAATGTTGTCTTAATTCCCTAGTTCCTGTTTTAAGAAAAGGCAAGCCTTTTAAAAAAAAAACACACACAAAGTTTTCTAACAGCCCAAAATGATCCACCTCCCTCCTCAAAATGTGCTCTTGGCATCTGGTATGATAATCGCAGCGGGTACACTCATTTACAGCGAGTGGAAAACCCAGGCGTGTCTGAGAGCCGCTGTTTGATGTCAACACTGTTAAATAATTTTGGCTGCCACGGATAATTATTAATTAATACAGAAGAGGAATGACAGCAGCCTGATGGACCGATGACTTAAGGCCATGGCAACAAATTAAATTATCGATCTCTAGCCTGACGTCAAAAGAGCAGGGCCAGGGAAATATACGAGCGTGCTCATTTAAGTACAAGGCCAAATTTGGTTCCCGGGGCTTGGAACACCAATGTCAGATCTCCAAGGCCCCCTCAGCTCTCAATTCCTCATGTTGTTTGGACAAGAAATAAAACAAAAAGTTGGACGAGAGGCAGGCGGCACGGCGCTCCCCGATGGCCACAAATCTATTTGCAGCGGGAGAGTCTGGTTCCTGACCTCGACGGGGAGCGGAGTAAACTCAGAGGTAATTTTATGAACGGACGGGCCAACGATGAGGCTTGTCCAGAGTGGTCATATTTCCGAGTATGTTGAATTTTTATTGCGAATATAAAAAAGCCTGTACCAGGGAACATATTTCTCCCCGTTCTGAAGGCAGCCCGGAGAGCTATAAAGTGTATATTTAATGGTTGTGAAAATACCACTAACGGGTCATTTGCTCCGTAGCCGGAAAGGTGATACGACAGCGGGTAATTGGAACGCGGCAGAGAAGGAACACGAAAAACTGACGTAATTACAGGTGTGTGGATTGTATACAATTAAGACGGAATGTAATGGGAACACAATAAAAAGCATTCAGGGACTGGATGTCAGATTCCGGTCATGCCGTTCATTCGCCCTCTTTTCAGGTAAAACGCTCACTGTGCGCAACTTGTGGCCATTTAATTCTAATATCAGGAAATTCTGCTTGCAAAATACGACTTTTTACTTACAAAGAAAGAAATCTGCTGTGGAAAATTATACCACCGTCTTTATTTCTCACTCCTATATCATTTCCATATAGGAAAGTTGCTGAATAGTAACTTCACATTCCTGGGTTTCACTTACCTGGGGCATCTACCAGCCCCTGCAGCCATCCTGTGCCCTCGCAGCCACTCATGGTTCCTCCCGTCCCCCGCCGCAAGCTAGTTTAGTTTTTACCGTCTCGGAGTTGGCAGGCCGCCTAAGGTACTTTGCACGCATTCATATTGGCGCATTCCCATTGAGTTAAGGTTCCCTTTAAGATTCCTGAAAATATTGGCATTTCAACTGTGTCGCTATTGATACCAAAATAACTTTTTTTTTTTTATTACTGGCTTCTGCCAGCCCCCTGCAGCCACCCTGTGCCCGTGACATTACCAAGCAATCTTCCATTCCCCCGATGCGGCTCACTTTCACGTCTGGCAGTCGCCGTCTACCTACGCTGTTCACGCTCCCGGCACAGATTTTCTTGTACTGCCCCTGCGCAGGACGCTTCTGGCCATGGGAGCGCGTACAAGGATACATGCAGCCGCGTGTGCGCAGTGGACGCCGACTTGCAAGTGGGCGTGAACAAAAGTGAGCCGCAGCAGGGAACGGAGGTTCGTGTGGAAACGGCATGGGCACAGGAAAGCTGCAGGGGGCTGGCAGAAGCCCCAGGTAAGTGAAACTTCTTTTTTTTTTCATCTTCAGGTCCACTTATAGTAACTTATACCCGAGTCACAGGTGACAATAAAGTCACTGAGTAATGTGTGTACTATTAGTGACATTCCCATTTGCAGCAATGTACCCAGTGCTAAGTGACACTTTCTTGATAAAGGAAATGCCAAAAAAAACACAGGTCTGAAAGTCCTGGCCACAACAATTAGCTAAGAAAGGGGCAGAGGGGAAATACTGGGCTGCACTTGGGGGCCTGGAGGAGGTATTGGCCGCACTTAAGGCACAGGAGGGGGTTAATAGCTGCAATACTGTAAACAGTGCTGTCATTAACCCCTCCTGGTTCCCAAGTGAAGCCATTAACTTTGCTGGGTAGGCTTTTACTTGAGTCGATAAAAATTCTAGCTTAAGAGGGTCAAAAATTGGAATCAACTTACACACAAGGTTGACTTATGCTAGATACACACTGAGATTTTCTGGCAGATTTACTGTCAGATCGATTATTTCCAACATGTCTTATCTGATTTACGATCGATTTCGGATCATTTTCCGATCGATTTCAAATAGAAGTGACCGGAAAACAGTCAGAAATTGATCGGAAAATGTTCGGAAATCAATCGGAAATCAGATCGGACATGTTAGAAATAACCGATCTAACAGTAAATCTGCCAGATAAAATCTCACCGTATGTAGCTAGATATGTATTAAAGGATATATATATATATATATATATATATATATATATATATATATATATATATATATATATATAGTACCAGTATTTTTATTTTTTTTTGCAGGAAAATCTAGTTTTTCTTTGGCTAAACATTTTATGTAAAAAAATCATTTTATTTTCTAAGCATTTTACAGGGGAAAATTAGGCTTAAATGCAAGAATACACATTGTTTCAGGTTTCTCCCTTCCTAATTTTCCAATGACAAGTGCCACAGTTTAAAACACCTTTAAAATACATTATTTGGCTCGTCCCAGTTAAAACTTTACCACATATGCCATATGTCATCACTAGTTGAGCACGTAGCGCACCATTATTGCCAGCCTGTGCGATTGTAGTGATTGCATGCGATCGATAGGATGCACAGTTTGGGGACTTGGGGACCCCAGTGCTGCAGAGATGCATTGCTAGGCAACAACATAACGATGCATCAATACAGCATGGGGTCCCCAAGTTGTCTCCCTAGTGATCGCATCTGAACACTGCAGGAGGCAGCCATTGCAGATGTCCACAAATCAAATCTGAAGCTAGGTTCACAGTGGTCAGTTGCATAACGCACGTGTTTTGAGTGTGAACTGCAAAGGAGAATAGACAGACTTTAAAGCTAATGGGAACCGCTACCTAAAAATGAAAACAGATACTTACTTAAGGAGAGGGAAGGCTCTAGATGCAAATGAGCCTTCCCTCTCCTCTCCCGGTGGCCTCCGTGCTGTACTAACCCCGGGAGCAGTATTTGACTAAACTGGTCAAATACTGCTCCTTCCACCGGCGAAGGTGACTTCGGTAAGTCTTCGGGAGCCTGAGTGCTCCCGCAGACAGGCCGCTTCATACTGCGCACACGCGAGCACCCTCTATCGCGTGTGCCCAGTATGGAGCCACCTGTGTTCGGGAGGACTCGGCTTCTGAAGACTTCCGAAGTCCCCCACGGCTGGGAATTTAAACGGTGGGGTCAGCGCTGCACCGAGGGCACCGGGAGAGGAGAGGGAACACTCTACAGGACCCAGAGACTTCCATCTCCTTAGGTAAGTATCTGGTTTCTTATTACTATTAAGCGGTACCCATTGGCTTTAATACAAAGCCTGCATGTAGCGAGTTGGAATAACGTAATCAGTTACAACGCAGCACTGTGAACAGGCCCATAGAATTGTATGGGCAGTGAGTTGACATGCAGAATTCTGCAATGCAACGGAGTACTGTGGAGTGGACAAGGCCTCAAGGACACGTATAGGTGATACAAGGGGTTAATTAGTTAGGGAGGGCTTAACACGTCACTACAGAAAAAAAGAAGACTTTTTTAATGCGACACGGTCACTTTAACTTTAGGAGAGAAAAAAAAAAAGCTTTTAAACTTTTTTTTTTACTTTTTTTGAATGATTGCTTATCATGAGGGAGTATGACAGCTTTTACTGCTGGACCTTCTGTCCAGAAATCTTCAGTGTAGCCAATTAGGACATAAAACTCAGGTCACTAAATTTTAAGTGGTTACAAAAATATCTCCAACATTTGTTGATAAGAAAAAAAGCAATCTGCAGAGTTCAGGCTCATACATTAGAAGAATTTCTGCAGCCTTTATTTCAAATGTATTAGCTTTGGTTTATCTGCAGAGACAGGCAAATCTGTACTTGGGTTTCGGGCACTTTGACGGCACGTGATTACTTCAGCAGAGTTGCAAGGCATCCTGCTTTGTGCAGCTCAATACTCTTGGAGAAATATGGTGGTTACTACTTACTCTGCTGAGCCCCAGTGAGTCTCTATAGCCGAATAACAAACCTGACTATGTACCAACTCACTTACCTGTCACCATGTGACAGCTGCCTGTCCTTGTTACTGGTGCAGAGGCCAGGAAATGACATCACAGTGTGTACGGAGGGGCGTGGCCTGTAAGGGAGGAGTGTGGCAGAAGCAGACCAAGGAATAACACTGGGTAGGCACCAGAATCCACGGGTGCGCTTCTCAACTAAGAAGTCCAGCCAATCCCAGCCTTGTTAGCAGCAGCAACCTGTGTTGCTTGGGTGGCAAACCACCAACTTCACTATCATACAAGCTTCTACAAGTAAACTCAAAGAATAAAATTATAAAATCTACTAAAACCTTCAGCACTGGAAGAGACTTGTACGGCCTCCCTCTCCTTCCTATCAGTTCCCCCAATAATTGTATTTGGTACCAGAGATCAGCTGCACAGTAACGGAAAAATCATTACCGCACTGTCAGGACATTAGTAAGTTGTCATCAGCGATACAACATTTTTTGTGCTCCTTATCTTCCTCACCGATCACCCAATAGAAGAAGCAAATGAAAAGGTCGATAAGGTGACAAATTAGCAGATGCAATGGAAAAATCAATAACAGAAATGAGCAAAAATCAATCCTCAAACAGGTCAGATTTGGTGCACCGCAGGTTACACAGGAGTCAGAATAAAAAGGAGGTGTTATAGATATTTTACTAATTCATAGTTTACAAATTCATTTAGTATATTTTACAAACTCGTATAGTAATTTATATATATTACAAATTCATAGCTAAAGTTACCTCTAGTAACCACACATTAAAATTGTATTAACTTACATACTGGCTGTGAATGGATAATCATTGCCACATGGCAGTGACCACAAGCAAGATGGCCTCCCCTAAACATGTATATAGAATAAAGGGGCGCGTGAGGTTTTGGCCTTAATAAGACCATACAGTGTATGGATAACTTTAGACTCTAGAATGGCTTTTTATGGAATCACAATTCGCCGCTCACCAGTTGACCTAGGCATCATAGGAGAAAGCAACCAATTAAAGCTGTGCTTCTCCAGCCACACCCACTGGACTTCCTTACAGGGAGGTCCAGCCACACCCACTGAATTTCCTTACAGGAAGGTCCAGCCACACCCACTGGACTTCCTTACACGAAGGTCCAGCCACACCTTCCTTACACGAAGGTCAAGCCACGCCTTCCTTACAGGGAGGTCCAGCCACAACCACTGGACTTCCTTACACGAAGGTCCAGCCACGCCTTCCTTACAGGGAGGTCCAGCCACAACCACTGGAATTCCTTACAGGAAGGTCCAGCCACGCCTTCGTTGTAGGGAGGTCCAGCCACAACCACTGGACTTCCTTACACGAAGGTCCAGCCACACCTTCCTTACAGAGGGGTCCAGCCACGCCGAAGGAACTTCCTTACAGGGGAGTCCTAGAAACACCCACTGCACTAATGCAGATGCCAAACTGCAGTCACGCAGGAAGTAGGGTGTATTGGTATTTTGAACTAACTTGGGGACTGAGAAACTGTTCACATGGACGAGGACGTCTGTCTTTTTTCAGCCACTGAACACCACATTTGAAAAGGTATCAGCCGCCTCTCCATTTGAATGAATGGAAGCAGTTTTTCTGATGGCGGTTACGGCATTTGAAAACATTTGTGCAATTGCCACAGTAGATCACTCGTCTCGTCCCCGGGACACAGCGTGCTGCGTCTCAGAGTCGTTTGCCAGCGATGAGGAAAAACACTTGCAGCTAGCAATCCCTCATAATCGCTCTGCTTGTCATTTGAGGAGGGGTTTGAAAGGTATCGCCCCAGAATGCTGCTGGACAGGAAGTCCAACCTTGGAGAAGGAGAGAGAGAGAGACGAGACAGAAGACTTTTCCTGGTATTCTGCTGTAAAACTCTTTTCAAATGTACCACTCACGAACAAAACGCAGCAGAACACATCCAAACGCACCGCACAGCAGCCGCCTGCCTGAACGGCCCTAAAAAGCATGAACATCAAAGCAAATCAAAGCCTTATTTATCTACTGTGTTCACGAACCGTTCTGCTACATGTGCGGAACTCCATACACCATACCTCCCAACTTTTTCGAGATAAGAAAGAAGGGAACTAAAGCCACACCCCTTATCATGTCCCTGACATAGCCCTAGTCATATATACTATAAAGATTTCATAAGAAATCATGTTACTGTATATACTCGAGTATAAGCCTAATTTTTTAGCACAAAATATGTGCTGAAAAGTTACCCTCTCGGCTTATATGCGAGTCAATGGAGCAGAATAGATGGTGGAGCAGGTTTTGTTACTGGCAGAGGAGCATTAGGATTGTGCACTGGTGATCCTGCTCTTGCCAGCTGGCTCCTGTGTCTATGCCCACCATACCCTGCAACATGGTGTGCAGAGTGCGCTGCTCAAGACTACCCAGCTTGTGGAGCAGAGCGTGTAAGCAACGTATCAGTGGTACAATGATCGAGTGTTCTTCCTGTGTGGAAATCACTGTCTCATATCTATGACGCCATCTAGTGATATCTTGAGAAACAGCTGTACCATCCATGCGGCACATCTGGCGATGAGAAGGAATTAATGACTTGTACTGGGGGAACATCTGGCAACTGTGGAAGGGGGCTATACTGGGGAGGTGGATTATATGCCAGTCAATCACTTTTTCTTGGTTACTGAGAGAAAAGTTGGTATCTCGGCTTATATGCGTGTATATACAGTATTTTATCATTAACCACTTCACAGCTCCAGTACAGTATATCTACTCCCCTGCAGACTTCATCTAACCGCCCAGGGGAGTAAATATACGTACTCCCGCTGCTACCACTGCTGTACCCGCTCCCGCTTATTTGTGCGCTCGTTCAGGTTGCCATCTGCCCGCCAGGAGATCAATGAATGGGAAGGCAATTCCTAATCATTGATCTAAGTCCCCGTAGCAATTATCGGCGCCTTTTATGAGAAGCTGCACGATCATTCTAATAAATAAAAGTTTCCCATCTTCAGTACACTTCCTGTAAGCATACATATTTCGCTTACAGGACATTTAACAAAAAAAAGACTGAGGCCATCTTGTGGCCAAATAGTAAAACTACATCTAAAAGTACTTTTTTTTTAAATTCCAATACCTGTTTTTACATTTTAAATTAACCCCTTACCTCCCACACTCCCCAATAGTTACCAACATTTATTTTTTTTGTAAAAAAAATACAATGAAATAAATTTACAATTATAAAAAATGCATTAATAGTTTTCTTAGGGACTGAACTTTTTTAATATGTATGTCAAGACGGTATAATACTGTTACTTTATAAATTATGGGCTTTTTATTAATGATGGATGCAAAACTGAAAAAAAATGCATCTTTATTTCCTAATAAAATATTGGCACCAGACATTGTGATAGGGACATCACTTAAATGGTGTAATAACCGGTACAAATGGGCACATTAATTACGTGGATTTTAATTACGGTAGCATGCAATATTTAAAAAATATAATGGCCGAAAACTGAAAAAAAAATTTCTTATTTTTCCATTAAAAAACATTTAGAATAAAAAAAATTCTTGGCATAATGTACCACCCAAAGTAAGCCTAATTAGTGATAAAAAAAACCACATTTAACACATTTCATTCTGATAAGTAGAGATAAAGTTATTGGCAAATGAATGGAAGGAGCTGAAAGGTGAAAATTGCTTGGATGCTGAAGGGGTAAAAGCCCTCAGTTGTGAAGTAGTTAAAACCACACTGTTCCTTTCTGTCCTTGTTAATGTTTCTTCATATTAACATTTGAAAATAAGAAATATATCTATTTAGGGGAATCAAGTTTAGAGTAAATTAAACATATTTTTCAGCAGAAAAACTACACATATTTACACTGAGCGCTCCTCAAAGAGGGACAAATGAGGAAGAAAGAGGTCAGGGGGACTGGGTTCCCAAAGAGGGACAGTTAGGAGCTATGATTCACAATGTGGTCAAAATACACTCAAATCCACAGCAAAGGGCAGTTTAAAACATTTAGAGAGGAACTTCAGCCTAAACAAACATACTATCATTAAGTTACATTAGTTATGTTAATTCAAATAAGATAGGTAATATAATCTCTTACCCACCCTGTTTTAAAAGAACAGGCAAATGTTTGATTTCATGGGGGCAGCCATCTTTTTGGTTGAAAGGAGGTGACAGGGAGCATGAGACACAGTTCCAACTGTCCTGTGTGCTGATCACCCCTCCCAGTTGCTAGGCAACGTGAACAACAACATAGGAAATCCCATCAAGCTTTGCACAGCATCAGGGAAAAAGAGCATGGGCAATTTTCTTTGATAGGTGGAGCTTAGCTAAAAATGCAGCTAAAAAGGATGCTTTGGTAAGAAAAACAAAGTTCTGATGCTGTGAAACTGTTAAAGAAACACCAAGCCTTTTCAGTTCTGCTGAGTAGATTTTTAGTCAGGAGGTTTACTTTTAATATTTTAAGAAGTTGTGCAAAAGAACAAGGGAGGCTGCAGCAGTTGTGCGCAGCACTCTGGCCCTGGAGGGGTTAACAGCAGAGCGACAGCGAGCGCTCCAGAGTGGCACAAGTGCTCCTCATCTAATTAAATCTGATTTTCAGGCGGTTAGAGAACCTCAGAGCAAGTGCTTGTGAATAATTCCAGTTACTATGGAGAATAGGGATGGGATCTTTCGCTGTACGTGTAACATCTGTCAGATGATGAGTCAAGGAGATGTCACGCCAACCAACCATCGCTGTCAGATGAGCGATCTGACTGACCAAAGACTCCCTGCAGGCAAAGATGTAAAAAAGGCACCTGCTGAAAATGGCGCAGAAAAGCGATTGTAGAATACAGCTAAATTTACTGATATTCTAGAACTCCATTCAAATCGTAAAATATTGATAAATATAACTGATATTTTACTATGACCTAACTTCTCCCTACACTCACACAGAACCCTGGGCCTGGTGGTCCCTAACCTTCAACCTCCCCCCTCTTATGGTGCCTAACCATTAAAGAGGAACTCCAGTGAAAAGAATGTAATGAAAAAAGTGCTTCATTTTTACAATAATTAGTTATAAATGATTTCCATCTGTGAGCTTCTATCCGCTTCTGTCCGCTTTTTATCAGCACATAACTGTTACAGATTGATACATACACAGATGGTAACAAGGCCTAAGGCTCAACACACACCATACAATCTTGGTTGTTCAATCTTACCACTTTCATGTAGTATAAGAGCTTATCCAATCAATCATTCAAGGTATTTTCAATCTGTTGGCCCTTATACTACATAGATTTGGTAAATCTGTACAACCAAGATTGTATGGTGTGTATTGAGCTTTAGTCAGTGTTTGCCCATTGCAAAATCTTTCCTCTTCCTGATTTACATTCTCACATTTATTACATGGTGACATTTTTACTGCTGGCAGGTGATGTCACTGGAAGTAGCTGCTGTTTGCTTTGTTGGCAGTTGGAAACAGCTGTAAATAGCTATTATTTCCCACAATGCAACAAGGCTCACACAGTATGATGTCAGAACCATGGTCCTGACATCACACTGTGGGGGGTGTCACCACAAAATCATTCATAAAGAGCCCTCTGATGATCCGTTTGTGAAAAGGAATATATTTCTCATGGAAAAGGGAGAATCAGCTACTGATTGGGATGAAGTTCAATTCTTGGCTACGCTTTCTCGTTAACCCCCTTCTCCCCTCTTGGGCAGCTAACATTAAATCCCCCCAGCGGACAGCTAATCTTCCAACCCCCTCCCGCTCCAAACCTAACCTTAGACTCCCCCCACCCTTAAACCGCGTCCCGTATAGAAGGGCGCCCGTTAGAATATTTTTCCTCCTTTAATAGCGGGGGCAGGGGATGCCTGCTACATGCACTGCATCTATAAATAGTAGGCGCTTGCACACACTATTTGTAACCACAGTTCGCATAGCAGGAATCCCCTGCCCCTGCTATTAAAGGAGGAAAAAACGTTCCAAACGAAGGGTAAATGACTCCTCGTTCAGATGTCGTTTGAACTTAAGTGATGGCTTAAAACGATCCATGATCATTCTCTGACATTTTAACCTCCTGAGGACCGCAGTGTTAAACCCCCCTAGTGACCAGGCCATTTTTTACTAATTGGGCCACTGCAGCTTTAAGGCCTCACTGCAGGGCCGCACAACTCAGCACACAAGTGATCCCCCCTTCCTTTTCTGCCCACCAACAAAGATTTCTGTTGGTGGGCTGAGATCCCTGCAGGGATGTTTGTTTTTTACAAATATCTATCTCCTTATTTTCTTAATAAAATTTACTATTTTTTTCTAACTCCGCCCTCCCTACCCCCGCCAGCCAATCCTGGCGATTGTCTCTCATAGGCATCAGCCTATGAGAGACAATCGCTCTCCTGCCTCTCAGGGGGACAGTCGTGTCACGGCTGTCCCCAGTACAGCGCTGCTACTGATCGCAGCGCCGTACAATGTAAATAGACGGTGATTGCCGCTGGGAGGCTGATGTCGGAGCGGAGCTTCGTCATTTCAGCGGGGATGTGCGCGCATCGGCGTGTTCGATCCCCTGTAATATCCGCCCCTAGCACTTCACGCCAATTGGCGTGGAGTGGTCCTGGGACTGCCGCCGTGTTCATGCCAATCAGCGTGGAGCGGTCGTTAGGCAGTTAAATGACCCCCATGATTGATCACTTCAGCAGATAATCGGCCATAGTCAACAATGTGTACAGAGCTATGAATGATTTATAAACGAGCTGTCCACAGGAAGTTTACGGCACTTCTCCCTACATCCTGTATCGTTTAACGATCCGATTAATTGGCATTTCGTTTGCAATCTTCTGCTGTCGTTTACATCACACCAATTGATATATCCACTGATAGATCGAGGAACGATCGTTCATCTGCCGTTTTTACACAACTATCTTTTGTTGTGTGTATGTAGCTTAACTGGTTCTGGACCACGGTAATTGAAATCTGCCCCCTGTTTGGGATCTGTTATCCCTGCCAAGGAGTAGATTTTAATTACCCTTGCTTCTGCCGCTACCACCGATTGCGCTACTTTCCTGCCGGTATGACAGTAGAGCTCTGTGAGCCGGTTAGGAGAGGATTTAATTGGCTCCTGACCCTGTGATCAATGTGAGCCAATCTCATAGGCTCACAAGGTCAGGAATCAATTAAATCGGCTCCTGGCCGGCTCCCAGAGCTCTGCTGTCATAGCGACAGCAGACCAAGTGGGCTTCAGCGACGGGAGAGTGGCGCGGACGAGAGAGACGGGTCCATGCGGCGTGACATCAGTGATCCCCGCTTTTGTTCCAGCGGTCTCTTAAAGGGAATGTCCGAGGACTTAAAAAATAAGTCCTCGGACATTCGCAGTACAGTCCGGATGATGTCCGCGTGACCGTCAGAGCCGCTTGTTGGCAACTTTAATTGGCTAAAATCCAGGCGTATAAATTTGCTTTCCAGTTGTGTGTAATCTGGAATTAATGAAATGTAATTAAACTTTCTCTATCCAAAAGGCAAATAAATGGTTCTCAGCTCTGAGAAATAATGCAGTTAAATAGCCTTATTTTCCTATTATATATATTATAATGTGAATAAATCAGATTATTACCAGATGACGTTGTAGGAAGCGCTACAAAGTCATTTTGTATATCTCTACAGAAAATGTGGCATGGTTGCCCTTCCTAATGGCTTTATTGATTGGTTGTTTTTCGGGACCTGGAGGACCCCCTGGTCAAGTCCTGAGGCCATTTCTGATACAGATGGCCCTCGGTGGACACCTTCTGGGGCGGCTAGAGGCTCATTATCACAGGCTTCTGCTGTAACCGAACTCCCAGCATGCCCCTGTCATTTTAATGGGTAAGTAAATCTTACTCGAGCCAAATGAGGGAATCTTAGGACCATTAAAATAAATTTATCTGACAGGGACACAGGCCAGTCGGCAGAATGGAGCAGCTCAGAGACCAGCGGAGCCGTCCGCACAACGAGAACGCCCCCTATTTCCTGTTAATGGCTCCTGTATTATTAATTCCCTGCTCTGTTAACCTTCTGGAAATCGCTATCTATTCCGATGGATCAGGCATGAGCAATCGATCCTCGCGCTCCCAGGCCACCTTATTGATCACCGTGTTCCTGCACTTAATGAAACCAGAGGTGCGGAGCTACTGTCTCGCTTTTATTGTGCAACTTTGCTAGGCTCTAATTGTTACTTTCTCGTTAATACGAAAGAGAGAACAGAAGACAGTTTAACAATTTAATTAGAGTTCCTGATTGTGTTTGTTTCTCTGCCTGGAAAGTTTTATAACTACTGGATGTTTGCCATGGAGAAGAAGCAGGAGAGGGAGAGAGGGAGAGAGAGAGAGAGAGAGAGAGAGAGAGAGAGAGAGAGAGAGAGAGAGAGGGGGGGGGGGGAGAGAGGGGGGTGGAGAGAGGGGAGGAGAGAGAGGGGGGGAGAGAGAGACAGAGGGAGGGAGAGAAAGATAGAGGGAGGGTGGGAGGGAGAGAAAGAGAGAGGCAGGAAGGAGAGAGAAACAGAAGGAGGGAGGGAGAGAAAGAGAGAGAGAGGGAAAGGGAGAGAGAGAGGGGGGGGTGAGAGAGGGAGGGGGGGGAGAGACAGAGAGGGAGGGGGGAGATAGAGAGACAGAGAGGGAGGGAGAGAGAGAGGGGAGAGAGGGAGGGAGAGAGAGAGGGGAGAGAGAGAGGGGAGAGAGAGAGGGGAGAGAGGGAGGGAGGTTCGAGAGAGAGAGAGGGGGAAATAGAGAGAGAGGAAGCAGGAAAGAGAGAGAGAGAGAGCGGGAAGGGAGAGAGACATCAGAGTACAGTCTTGGATCATGAACCAGCCTTGTATGGCAGAACAACAAAGGAGGGGGCAAAGTAAGATTGGATAACAAAGAGACAAGAAGAGAGACGTAAAATTGTATATCAAACCCCGAATCCATGCGGGAGCTCACTTGGCGTACACTGTAAATAGTTCCAAGGTTAAAAACACAAGTGCAGTATGCAGCTGTTCATCGGTAGAGTAGCACAATACATACAGTCATTGCCAAACTGCCTCTGATGAAGGGTAATACTTGTGAAACGTGTAAAAGCACATGCATTTTATTTTAATTTATTATGTCCAATAAATGTATGTTACTTACCTATTGGCGCAAATAGCCTGTGATTTACTAATATTGTGTTCTGGCTGAGGACCCAAGAGCTACAACGGCTTCCATATTGAATACCCTGGACGCTTGTATGCTGAACTGTCAATATTGGCATTTCAGCCATCTGATAAGGTTAGCTGCTCTCTGCATAGAGGTGATGTTCTATTTTATACTTTGTAAAAAAAAAAAAGGTAGCGCCCCTTGTATTTCAGAGAGAAGGGGACTGAAAATAAACGAGACAACAGGCGGAATTAAAGAACCACTCCAGCGAAAAAAGTAAGAATTTAAAATCTGACAGAACAGACAGGTTTTGGACTAGTCCATCTCCTCATGGGGGATTCTCAGGGGTTTTTTTTTTCTTTTAAAAGCATTTCCTGAACGGCAGTTTAACTTCCAGAATAGTAAGATGCCAGCCAGCCTCCCTACTGGCTTGCACACTGTTTTGGCAGTTAGACTTAAAGGACCACTATCGCGAAAAAAGTAGGCAGTTAAAAAATGTGACAGATGACAGGTTTTGGGCCAGACCATCTTTTTAAGGGGGATTCTCAGGGCTTTCTTTGTTTTCAACAGCATTTCCTGAACAGCAGTTTAACTGCCAAAATAGTAAGATACCAGCCGGCCTCCCTAATCACTTGCACACTATTATGTCAGTTAGATTTTGCAACTGTTGTTCAGGAAATGCTGTTGAAAACATAGAAAGCCCTGAGAATCCCCCTTAAAAAGATGGACTGGTCCAAAACCTGTCATCTGTCACATTTTTTAACTGCCTAGTTTTTTCACGACAGTGGTCCTTTAACAACTGCTGTTCAGGTAACGCTTTAGAAAGCCAAGAAAACCCTGAGAATCCATCATGAGGAGATGGAGTAGTCTAAAACCTGTCAGATTTTAACTGCTTACATTTTTTTTCGCTGGAGTGGTCTTTTAAAGCAGGGGTCCCCAACCTTTTTGAGCCCGGGGCCCCCTATACCGACCAAACTTTTCTCTGGGGCCCGGGGGAGGGGGGCGGGGATTTGGGGGTCGTGGTTAGTGGCGGCGGCAGTCCCCCTCCTGCCTTTTTTCCCCCGATTGTGAGTGTAGTATATACACTCGGCCCCTCAGAAAAACTGCCCAGGGACCACCAAGGGGGCCGCGGCCCCCAGGTTGGGGACCCCTGTTTTAAAGGACACCTTTATTTTATTATTTATTTATTGTATTTATAAAGCGCCAACATATTACGCAGCGCTGAAGTGAGAGGGATATGGAGGCTGCCATATTTATTTCCTATTAAACAATACCAGTTTCCTGGTTATCCTGGCGATCTTTCAGTCATCACAAATGTCTGAATCCTACACTTAGAACAAGCATGTGGCAAATCCAGTCAGAAACACCTGATCTGCTGCATGCTTGTTCAGGGTCTGTGGTTAAAAGTATTAGAGGCAGAGGTTCAGCAGGACTGCCTGGGAATTTGTTTTGCATAAAAGGAAATAAATATGACAGCCTCCATATCCCTGTCACTTCATGTGGGCTTAGATCAGGGGTGTCAAACTCAAATACAAAGTGGGCTGAAATTATACACTGGGACCTAGTCGCGGGCCAACCTCAAGGTCTACTGGCCACCTTCCTCTCTTATACAGTTCCCTGGTGTCTATAGTCCTCCACCCACCCCTTTACAGTTCCCTGGTGTCTAGTGATTTCCCCCTACCTCCCCCCATATGGCTTACCTGGTGATCTAGGGCTTCACCTCCAATATAGCTTCCCTGGTGGTCTAGTGCAGGGGTCCCCAACCACCGGGCCGCGGCCCACTGCCGGTCCGTTGGCAGTTTCCAGCCGGGCCGCGGCGGGTCTGTCCTCCCCCCCAAATGAGCGAGCGCCCGCTTCCGGATTCCCCCAGGCGCCTCTCTCCTTCATGCAGCATCTCCGCTAACAGCGCGTCTTGCGGAGGAGGGAAGGAGGCGGAGCAGCGGTTGCCATGGTAGCGGCGTAGCATATCGCCGCTACAGGAAGCGGCTGCCCCGCCTCCTTCCCTCCTCCGCAAGACACGCTGCTGGTATCGGAGATGAGGCATGAAGGAGAGCGGCGCCTGGGGGAATCCGGAAGCGGCCGCCCGCTAGCTCATAAGGTAACATGAGCGGGGGCACCAACTACCCATACTAGGGCACTTTACTGGGCACATACTAACCATGCTGGGCACTATACTAGCCACGCTGGGCACTATACTAGCCACGCTGGGCACTATACTAGCTATGCTGGACACTATACTAGCCATGCTGGGCACTATACTAGCCACGCTGGGCACTTTACTAGCTATGCTGGGCACTATACTAGCCATACTGGGGCACTGTACTAGCCATGCTGGGCACTATACTAGCCATGCTGGGAACTATACTAGCCATACTGGGGCACTATACTAGCTATACGGGCACTATACTAGCTATACTGGGCACTTTACTAGCTGTACTGGGGCACTACCTACCCATACTGGACACTACCTACCCATACTGGGACTATACTAGCTATACTGGTCACTATACTAGCTATACTGGTCACTATACTAGCTATACTGGGGCACTATACTGGGGTAACTATACTAGCCATACTGGGGCAACTAAGCTACCTATACTTGGGCAACTATGCTAGCAATGCAGCTGCACCCCAGAACCCCCCCCCGTAACCCGCTGCGCACGACACTGTTCACTAGGTCGCGCACCCCATAACACACACACACACACACACACACACACACACACACACACACACACACACACACACACACACACACACACACGGTCCCCAGAAAAATTTGGTCAGAAAGCGGTCCCCGGGCCGGAAAAGGTTGGGGTCCCCTGGTCTAGTGGGCCAATCATAATGCAAAGTGGGGAAACCACTTGAGGGCCAAATTTAATGGCTCTGAAGGCCAAATTCCACCCGCGGGCCGGAGTTTTACATGTATGGCTTTGATGAACAGTAACAGAGAGGGTGAGGAAGAAAAGAACAGAAGGGGTGATGGAGATAAACGTATAGGAAATAAAGAGAAACAAAATCATAGAGTGGAGAGTAAGAAAGGCTATAGCATCAAATGGGCCTTCAATCAGCTCTGAACAGCAGTGAAATCAGTAATCGGGTGTTGCAAATTCACTATGTCAGATTCAAACACCAACACTGGTCACCGGACAAACATTACTGCCACAACCAAACACAAGTCAGACTGTGCCCATTATTGGAGATGACCGATGAGATGCAGATAATTCTGGCCTGCATGCTAATGTCATGCATATTGTAAGAAGCTTTCAATTGGTCTAATCAAACCCGAGAGGCTGTACATTTGATTGGATCGAATCCTAACCTGCATAGAACTTGCCATAAATGTGCCGGTAAGATGAAATTTCATCCAATTAACCATCTGTGGCCGTTATGAAAAGTGTACTAACCAATCTTTTTGCTGTTCTCCTCCTGGCGATTGTGCGCTATGATGGGCGAGTAGATGAACGGGCTCTTGGTAGACAGTTTCTGGCCTAGCAGGTTCTTCACCTTCTGTGGCCGCAGGATGACCGGCAGATTGAGAAGCTTCACTGACCTAAAAATGCACAAAAACGGAGTTACTCCACAGCGTGTGTCACATGCAGAGAGCTGAGGTCCGACAATACAAGACTGGCAGAGCTGCTAGGCTGGAATCCAGCGATTTATGCAGTCTGTAAATGGACCAGGTGCTGCGGTGGCATAAGGCCCAGGTCACACTGGTGTTAAAAAGAGATCCGTTTGCTGATCGGAATGGATCCTAACGGATGCAAATGGATCCAATGTTAAGCTATGGATCCGTTCACATCCATGTGTTCAAAACGGATCCGTTCTGCACGATCCGCACGTTTGCTGCTGCACCAATTTTTCTGGACCGCTGAGCCCAGCGGAACGGAAACAGATACTGAAGCGCTACACTGGCGGCAATCGAACGTCTTTTCACATTAGTGAAGAAACGGACCGTTTTAGCCAGCAAAATCCACTTGTGGAGGCTGCGGTGGCTCTGCACTGGCGACACATTCAGGGCCTCTTTCCGACATGGGGCGTGAAGCGGCCTGAGTGCAGAGGGGGCAGCTGTGTCCGGGCAGTGCTATCTGCCCCTCCCTTCTGTGCAGGGAGTGGGCCCTGCAGGTCCTCCGGGGTCGCACAGAATCACAGCGGTCTCTTCCGCTCCCTCTGGCCTTGCAGTGACTGTCGCACTGCATGGGAGATTGGCCAGTGCTTTGCTCGCCGATGATGCATTGCGTGGTGGGTGATTTTGCCGATGCTAAAAACGGTAGGGACTGGGGGGGGGGGGGGGGGGGAACAGAGCGGATGCGGCAATGGTGCGGCAACAGCAATGTGAACAGGCCCAACGGATCGGTAGTGGAATGGAAACTGATCTGTTTCCACCGATACTTTTACCTCATACCACAAGTGTGAACCGGGCCTTAAAGAGAATCTGTATTGTTAAAATCGCTCAAAAGTAAACATACCAGTGCGTTAGGGGACATCTCCTATTACCCTCTGTCACAATTTCGCCGCTCCCTGCCGCATTAAAAGTGGTTAAAAACAGTTTTAAAAAGTTTGTTTGTAAACAAACAAAATGGCCACCAAAACAGGAAGTAGGTTGATGTACAGTATGTCCACACATAGAAAATACATCCATACACAAGCAGGCTGTATACAGCCTTCCTTTTGAATCTCAAGAGATCATTTGTGTGTTTCTTCCCCCTGTTCTCATGCACTGAAGTTTCAGGCTGCTCTTTTCTTCCTGCAGAGTGCAGACAGCTTTGCCTTTGTCTGTAATTCCTCAGTATGTGAAAGCCCAGCCAGCTCAGAGGACGATTTATCCAGCTTGTAAAAGATGAGAGAAGAGAGAAGCTGCTCTAATCTAAATAATACACAGGCAGTGTGCAGAGAGGGGGGAGTTCATAGCAGAACCACAACACTGAAGAACTTGGCAGCCTTCCAGACACAGACCGACAAGTCTGACAGGGGAAAGATACATTGATTTATTACAGAGACAGTGATAGTATGAAGTGCTGCAGTAAGCCAGAACACATTAGAATAGCTTTTGGAACTTATAGGATGATAAAAAACAGGATGCAATTTTTGTTACGGAGTCTCTTTAAGGAGACCAACTGGTTTGAAAACATCTTTGGGGATCGTCGGGAGGTCGCCAGTCCTCGAGAGTAAAAAGACGGGACGATTTATTCTGCGCATGCGTAGTACAGAGCAGCCCCTCTTCAGAAGCACTTGGGGACGTGAGCGTTTCCAGGGGCTCCCAGAGGCGGCAAATCTGAACCGAGGACGCCGCTGGAAGTCGAGCACCACGAGAGGAACGGGAAGGCTCTTTAGAAATCAGAGCTTCCCTCTCCATAGGTGAGTATCAAACTGTTTTTTTTTTTTTTTTGACATTCACTACAGATTTGCTTTAAGACAAGTAAAAATAGAAGAAGTGGGAAAAAGTCACATAATCTTTCGCACGGCGTAGCATTTTACACTGCGTTCAGATTTCACAAAACAGCCATTCTCAGTAAACGGGAGACGTGACCGGTGCTCATCCCGCCATGCAGAAAGTGGGGCACTCTGACTGAACCTGATGTCTCCTCTTTTTATCATCCTCCTTTGTGGAGCAGCCGTGAGGACAAGCGGGGTGACACGTTTTACCGTAACGCCCGCCGCAGGAAGTGACCCCATTACTTCTATTCTTCTGCAGGAAGAGATCAAAGTTCTGCTGTCACAATGAGAAAAGAAGCCCAAACGTTTATAAAGCGGCTCAGCGCACAACATGGGAGAGGCGTGAGCCCTGCGCATCGCGGAATACATCGCCGAGTGCGATCGCCCACCAACAGGACGCAGAGGACTTCACTCACGTTCTACATCAAAGGGGAACGACAATGATTTCAAGGGAAAAAGCTTCGGAAAAAGCACAGGAGACATGATTTAATATTGAAGGATAAGTTTAAAGTGAACTCGAGGTGAGAGTGATATGGAGGTTGCCATATTTATTTCCTTTTAACCCTTTGGGGACCACTGATAGTAAATCCTACGCCGCACTTGTGGCTGTCTAAGCCTGATGCAACGTAGGATTTACGCCGCCTGCTTTTAGCGTTCCCAACACGATCGTGCGCTCCCGAGAGGGGAGATTAAGCTGTCACATGACAGCTGACATCTCTGATCAGGAGCCATCGCAATTGGATAAAATGACCTGCTCCTTAAGGCGGGATAAGAAAGGAAAGAGCCAATCGCACTCTTCTGGCACACCACCCTATATCAGAAACAAGGGGGTGAGGTGTGCAGGACTTGTTCTCCGGATACCGCAGAGATTCAAATATGTCAATCAAGTGGAAGTCCGCACCGCCTCTTAGGGTAAATCTTGTTTAATAAGTATCAAAAAGACATACACATTAAAAAGAACCACTAGGCAAGACAGTCCGCTGTTTCGGGCTCCTGCCCATCTTCATGTTGCCAGGTTCTGAATACATGTTCACATACAATACATATATATACAACAGAGTAGCCAATCAGATCAAGTATTCAAAGGAGAGGACCTGATGGGGAACTATTCATTTAAATACAAAACTCCACCTCCCCATACAGCTCTATGGGTCACCGGTATATATTGATAACACACTGATTACATACAATATAAACCTCAGTTTCACTTAACATCGATCACATATACCTATAGTCTGTATCCCCATCCCTCATGAGGTTCCTCTGGCACTAGATCGCATCTACATGAAAGAAATAGCATATCGCAGGCTTGTTAACAAACCTGCGTGGCCACCATCCAATCAAAGCGCATTGCCCAAAACGTCATGGCCGAAAGCACGCCCCTGGCTCTACACCACTAGCGCCGACCAATCAAAAGAAAGAGCGTCAAAAGACGCATATGACGCGGCCCATTGTCCGCATAAGCGAATGTGCCGACCAATAGGATAATGCGTAACCCGCCGACCAATCAGAAAATGGAAGCACTCCATCTAGCAATACCAATGCGGCCATACAGCCGCATGAAAAACGCCAATAAACGCCACACAGTAACGACGCAAGACCTGCCCAAGACAAGACACCGCTATGTCTATGGGGAGGGTATGCGTCGCCCAACGGGAAAAAAATGCATCAGACGCGGAAAAAACGGGAAAAAAACGCATATTCCAAACAAGACATGATATAAAATAGCATGTCATTCTATTGCCAGAAAAACACTCATAAACTTACACTGATTATGATACTCTAACCCTTAAAAGACCTATAAAACTAAGACCCCTTAGTGAACTTTAAACATATATATAATAATATACAATATGAACAGACCAATTACCAATCCAGGCGTAAATCATATCCCTATTTAATCCAGAATTGATCGTATCCAATTCCCTAATCCACCTAGACTCCATTTTGAGAAGTTTGGACAATCTGTCACCACCTTTTTTATCCAAGGGAACACTGCCAATAATACATACTTTGAGTTGACTAACATTATGTCTAAAAAGAGTGAAGTGTTCTGATACTGCTTGACCCCTGTTATGATTACGTATAGCAGATTTGTGCGATGCCAGTCTGTCTTTTAGTCTTTGGGTCGTTTGACCAACATAACATTTGCCACAAGGGCACTTAAGTAAATAGACTACCCAACTGGAATCACACGAGTATCTGCCATGTATTTTGTACCTCTTTCCACTAGTGGGATGTGAAAAAGTATCACCCCGGATGAGACTATTACAAATGTGGCAATTGAGACATGGAAAAATACCACAACGCCCCCTGTATATGGCTTGATTTGAAATATCTGAATGCACTAGTTTACTACGAAGGGAAGGAGCTCTCTTATAGCAGAACATGGGGGGCCGTTTAAATTCAGGTATATATGGCAATTAACCTCCTAAAATGTTCCAATTACGTTTGATGCATTTTTCAACCTGATGACTGACAGTGTTATAGGTAGACACCAACATAACCCTGTCCGTTTTAGATTTTTTAGATTTTTTATTATTCCTATGTTGTTTCTGCAACTGTTCATTAAAGGGACTCCGAGCAGTGCAGAAACTATGGAAAGATGCATATCATTTTAAAGCTCTCTTTCTCCTCTTTCCAATGATATATAAACCACCGCCCTACGCCTTTTAGTTTTCACTATTTTCGCGATTGAAATTGCCGCGGCCGCGATTTCAATCGCGAAAATAAAGAAAACTAAAAGGCGTAGAGCGACGATTTAGGTGTCGCCAGAAAGAGGAGAAAGAGAGCTTTAAAATGATATCCATCTTACCATAGTTACTTGTATTACACAGGACGACACTTTCCCCAGTGTTAGCAGCTCCATTTAGCAGAAAAAGTCGCCCTGTGTAATACAATGTAACTATGGAAAGATGGATATCATTTTAAAGCTCTCATTTTCCTCTTTCTGGCGACACCTAAATCGTCTCCCTACGCCTTTTAGTTTTCTTTATTTTGAAATCACGGCCGCGGCAATTTCAATCGCGAAAATAGCGAAAACTAAAAGGAGTAGGGCAGCGGTTTATATATCGTTGGAAAGAGGAGAAAGAGAGCTTTAAAATGATATTCATCTTTCCATAGTTTCTGCACTGCTCGGAGTCCCTTTAAGTATCCTATCAGGGTACCCCTCTGTCTAAACCTCCCCACCATCTCTGTAAGTCTAGTGTCTTGTTTGTCCTTTTCACTGACAATTTTACTTATTCTTTGAAACTGTCCTCCCGGGATGTTACTAACCACATGTTTGGGATGAAAGCTGCTGTAATGTAAAATCGCATTACGATCTGTCTGCTTTCTATACAAATCAGTTATCAATTTACCATCCTTTTTATATAACATAGTGTCCAAGTATGCGTTGCCTTTCGAGTCAAAATTGGCAGTTAACTTAATTCATTGCCATATATACCTGCATTTAAACGGCCCCCCATGTTCTGCTATAAGAGAGCTCCTTCCCTTCGTAGTAAACTAGTGCATTCAGATATTTCAAATCAAGCCATATACAGGGGGCGTTGTGGTATTTTTCCATGTCTCAATTGCCACATTTGTAATAGTCTCATCCGGGGTGATACTTTTTCACATCCCACTAGTGGAAAGAGGTACAAAATACATGGCAGATACTCGTGTGATTCCAGTTGGGTAGTCTATTTACTTAAGTGCCCTTGTGGCAAATGTTATGTTGGTCAAACGACCCAAAGACTAAAAGACAGACTGGCATCGCACAAATCTGCTATACGTAATCATAACAGGGGTCAAGCAGTATCAGAACACTTCACTCTTTTTAGACATAATGTTAGTCAACTCAAAGTATGTATTATTGGCAGTGTTCCCTTGGATAAAAAAGGTGGTGACAGATTGTCCAAACTTCTCAAAATGGAGTCTAGGTGGATTAGGGAATTGGATACGATCAATTCTGGATTAAATAGGGATATGATTTACTCCTGGATTGGTAATTGGTCTGTTCATATTGTATATTATTATATATATGTTTAAAGTTCACTAAGGGGTCTTAGTTTTATAGGTCTTTTAAGGGTTAGAGTATCATAATCAGTGTAAGTTTATGAGTGTTTTTCTGGCAATAGAATGACATGCTATTTTATATCATGTCTTGTTTGGAATATGCGTTTTTTTCCCGTTTTTTCCGCGTCTGATGCATTTTTTTCCCGTTGGGCGACGCATACCCTCCCCATAGACATAGCGGTGTCTTGTCTTGGGCAGGTCTTGCGTCGTTACTGTGTGGCGTTTATTGGCGGTTTTCATGCGGCTGTATGGCCGCATTGGTATTGCTAGATGGAGTGCTTCCATTTTCTGATTGGTCGGCGGGTTACGCATTATCCTATTGGTCGGCACATTCGCTTATGCGGACAATGGGCCGCGTCATATGCGTCTTTTGACGCTCTTTCTTTTGATTGGTCGGCGCTAGTGGTGTAGAGCCAGGGGCGTGCTTTCGGCCATGACGTTTTGGGCAATGCGCTTTGATTGGATGGTGGCCACGCAGGTTTGTTTACAAGCCTGCGATATGCTATTTCTTTCATGTAGATGCGATCTAGTGCCAGAGGAACCTCATGAGGGATGGGGATACAGACTATAGGTATATGTGATCGATGTTAAGTGAAACTGAGGTTTATATTGTATGTAATCAGTGTGTTATCAATATATACCGGTGACCCATAGAGCTGTATGGGGAGGTGGAGTTTTGTATTTAAATGAATAGTTCCCCATCAGGTCCTCTCCTTTGAATACTTGATCTGATTGGCTACTCTGTTGTATATATATGTATTGTATGTGAACATGTATTCAGAACCTGGCAACATGAAGATGGGCAGGAGCCCGAAACAGCGGACTGTCTTGCCTAGTGGTTCTTTTTAATGTGTATGTCTTTTTGATACTTATTAAACAAGATTTACCCTAAGAGGCGGTGCGGACTTCCACTTGATTGGCCTTAAGGCGGGATAGGCAGCCGGTCCCCAAAAGGTTACACAATACAGCTGTGTGGCTGTCCTGATGACCCTCTGCCTCTAATACTTTTAGAAATTGCCCCTGAACAAGCATGCAGCAGAGCAGGTGTTTCTGACATCATTGTCAGATCTGACAGGATTAGCTGCGTGCTTGCTACTGGTGTTATTACTACTGCAGCTAAATAGACCAGTAGGGCTGCCAAGCAACTGGTATTGTTTACAAGGTAACAAATATGGCAGCCTTCATATCACTCTCACTTTGGGGTTTACTTTAAAGGGACCCCGAGCAGTGCCTGAAATTAAAAGATTACACCTTACCTGGGGCTTCTTCCTGCTCACCGTAGGCGGCAAGGTCCCCCGACGTCCTCCTGGCTCCTCTCTTTGTGCCTCCACCGGCCCCCGTTACCGGCGACACCCGGGCCCGCTCTTCCTGGTTAATGACGCATGGCGTCATCACGGCGGCCGGCGTTACAGGTCTGCGCATGCGCGGGTTCTCCAGGAGAACAGGAGAACACCTCTGACACTGTGGTTGCCCTTGCCAGGTTTTGTTGCACCGTATTAAGTGTTACATATAGTGCGCTTGGGAGGGCCCGATGTAAAACTCGCACCGGGCTCATAGCTCCCTAACTACGCCACTGAATATTCACCACACACTGCATAGTTTTCTGTACAATACGATTATAAATATTGTGTTGAATGATCGCATCTAATGAAAAAAAATGTACAGTTTATGGGCAACATAAGATCGTGAAGTAGTGCATTATATACATCTGGCAAGTACCCTAAAAATCAGCAATAGCTTTGAAGAACCACTATCATGAAAAATCGTTATTTATTTAGCTGCCTAAGCATGTTTTAGGGCTACATGAATCCTGTCCAGACAGACAGTATGGAAATCTCTCAAAGAGTGACAGAGACCGCAACAAATAAAACATTTTTCGCAAAGTGGAAAAGAGTTTAATCTCACAACTCGTTTTTATTACTCTTCCTGTCTTTTGTGCTTTTCCTCTTCAAAATTAAGCCACAGATCCCAGGGAGAGGAAAAGACAAGAAATATTATTGGCCTCAATTCACTAAGCAGTTTAGACTAGTTTACTGATGGTTTTTAGTCTACTGATGGTTTGGTGTAAATCTGTTGCATCAAAAGGGAATTAACTAATAATTACTGAATGTTTTAGACCTGTTTTTAGACCTGGTCTAAAACATTTGGTAAATAGGTCAGTAAAGCGGGGGAAATTATCAAAAGATGCAATTCACAAACGAGTAGCTATGACTGACTTCCTTCTCCTCTAATGAGCTCTCCTCTGCAAACAAATAAATCCTGTATAATTAATTCAAAAGGTTCCATCCTCACGTCTAAAATACCTCACAGAAGTACTTTACTGACAGAAATCAGTTAGTCTAATCTCTGTCAGAAAAAGTGGGCGTGGTTACTCCTTGTTTGCCTTTGTGAATTTCATCTTTTGATCATTTCCCCTGCTTTACCGACCTAATTACTGAATGTTTTAGACCAGGCCTAAAACATTACACCAAACCATTAGTAGACTAAAAACAATCAGTGGACTAGTCTAAACTGCTTAGTCAATAGAGGCTGGGCACAAATACCTCTAACTCCTTCTCTTAGACAGTAAAGTAAAGTGAAATATCTGGTAATGGGGCTTTAATAATTGCTAAAATATCAGCACAAGGTCTACAGAATACCTACCTTACAATGGGCAGTTTGGTAAAGGGCACAGGAGGGAGTGTTAAGCCCTCTGGTAACTGAATAGGCTCCATGGTGCCGGCACACTTTGAGGTGTAACTCTCCAGGCTCTGTGCAACGTCTTTCTTCTCTGAAATGGAAAAAAATAACACATTTCTTAAAGTGTAACTGTCGGGCATAAAATTAAAAATCAATTATTTACTTTTATCTGGTAAACAAGTAATAAGGATGCTAACCAGGCAATCCAAAAGTTAAAATCACTATTACTTTTCTTGCTGATAAATGTTCATTCCCTAGTTTACCTGACTTATTTGGTACACACAAAATTTGGTACACAAAAAGGAAGTTGCAGGGCATGCTGGGTTGTCCTTTTTTGTTTCTCTACTTCCCCCTCAGACTTAACTAACACAGCCTGATTGGCTGAAGCCTCTTTCTCTCCTGTTTCCCCTCCCACACCTCTGTTTATCTCTGATTGGCCAATATTTCTCATGCTAAGACAATGCACTTTCTATAGTGGAGGGCGGGCAATGCATACACAGGCAGAGGAGCGTAAGGGAGGAAATTACATCAGTATTGGCTTCAAAATAGCCACAGTTAAAATGGGAAATGCTAAGAAGGATTTTCTCTTTTTATACTGTAGAAAAATCACTAAAATCAAAACGTGGACAGTGCAATACATGTGTTATGTAAGTAGAGCAAGTATTTATCTACTTATATATGTGTTTTTTTTTCTGATATTGTATAGCTGACAGCTCCTCTCTAAGAATATTTACCTCAATTCTGACCCAAAACACAAGCCTCTCAAATTAAATATATTATATTTATATATAATATCGTATACAGTGGCTTGCAAAAGTATTCGGCCCCCTTGAAGTTTTCCACATTTTGTCACATTACTGCCACAAACATGCATCAATTTTATTGGAATTCCACGTGAAAGACCAATACAAAGTGGTGTACACGTGAGAAGTGGAACGAAAGTCATACATGATTCCAAACATTTTTTACAAATAAATAACTACAAAGTGGGGTGTGCGTAATTATTCAGCCCCCTTTGGTCTGAGTGCGGTCAGTTGCCCATAGACATTGCCTGATGAGTGCTAATGACTAAATAGAGTGCACCTGCGTGTAATCTAACGTCAGTACAAATACAGCTGCTCTGTGAGGGCCTCAGAGGTTGTCTAAGAGAATATTGGGAGCAACAACACCATGAAGTCCAAATAACACACCAAACAGGTCAGGGATAAAGTTATTGAGAAATTTAAAGCAGGCTTAGGCTACAAAAAGATTTCCAAAGCCTCGAACATCCCACGGAGCGCTGTTCAAGCGATCATTCAGAAATGGAAGGAGTATGGCACAACTGTAAACCTACCAAGTCATGGCTGTCCACCTAAACTCACAGGCCGAACAAGGAGAGAGCAGAAATGCAGTCAAGAGGCCCATGGTGACTCTGGACGAGCTGCAGAGATCTACAGCTCAGGTGGGGGAATCTGTCCATAGGACAACTATTAGTCATGCACTATACAAAGTTGGCCTTTATGGAAGAGTGGCAAGAAGAAAGGCATTGTTAACAGAAAAGCATAAGAAGTCCCGTTTGCAGTTTGCCACAAGCCATGTGGGGGACACAGCAACCATGTGGAAGAAGGTGCTCTGGTCAGATGAGACCAAAATGGAACTTTTTGGCCAAAATGCAAAACGCTATGTGTGGCGGAAAACTAACACTGCACATCACTCTGAACACACCATCCCCACTGTCAAATATGGTGGTGGCAGCATCATGCTCGGGGAGTGCTTCTCTTCAGCAGGGACAGGGAAGCTGGTCAGAGTTGATGGGAAGATGGATGGAGCCAAATACAGGGCAAACTTGGAAGAAAACCTCTTGGGGTCTGCAAAAGACTTGAGACTGGGGCAGAGGTTCACCTTCCAGCAGGACAATGACCCTAAACATAAAGCAAGGGCAACAATGGAATGGTTTAAAACAAAACATATTCATGTGTTAGAATGGCCCAGTCAAAGTCGAGATCTAAATCCAATCGAGAATCTGTGGCAAAATCTGAAAACTGCTGTTCACAAACGCTGTCCATCTAATCTGACTGAGCTGGAGCTGTTTTGCAAAGAGGAATGGGCAAGGATTTCAGTCTCTAGATGTGCAAAGCTGGTAGAGACATACCATAAAAGACTGGCAGCTGTAATTGCAGCAAAAGGTGGTGCTACAAAGTATTGACTCAGGGGGCTGAATAATTACGCACACCCCACTTTGTAGTTATTTATTTGTAAAAAAAATGTTTGGAATCCTGTATGATTTTCGTTCCACTTCTCTCGTGTACACCACTTTGTATTGGTCTTTCATGTGGAATTCCAAAAAAATTGATTCATGTTTGTGGCAGTAATGTGACAAAATGTGGAAAACTTCAAGGGGGCCGAATACTTTTGCAAGCCACTGTATTATACAGCTTGGAAATTGACCAATCAAATGAAGCAGCTGCTACACTTGATTGGTCCATTTTTAAGCTGCACAAATTTATAGGAGTTCAGATTCTAGCTGCTCCCATTTGATATTTCATGTTTGCAATCAGTTTTGACCAGAGTTTAGGGTTCTAGTGCATAGTTGTAGCATCTGTTTGAATACAAGGTGTGTATGCTGCCTCTAGGGGGCTCTGCATACCTCTGCTGGCAGTCATTCAGATGCAGCCTGGTCTTAGGATGTGCTGCCATCTCTCCCCTGTTGTCTAAAGAAATGTGCAAACCATTTTATGGCTAGCTGCTCCCAGGTTCACACTATGCTTGTTTGGTATTTAGTTAGAGGTTCGGGTCCCTTTCAGAAGATTGACCTCATCGCGGTGGAAGGGTCCATTATGGAACACTCTGCAAACAAACTGCTTTTGGAAGCTACCATCCTCCATTATTGTTAATTGCAAGATGTGTATCCTGCCTATACTTAGGCTCTGCACATGTATGCTGGTAGCCATTCACACGCAGTCTGTTTTGGGAAGCGCTGCCAACTCTCCCTGCTGTTCCCCCCAAAAAATTCGGAATCATTGGCATCTCGTAAACCATCCCAATTCAGATGATGTGCAGAACTTCTAAATTCAGACCGTCCATCAATACTCCAGCCAAATCAACAGAAATAATGTTACAACCTCTCATCCCCCAATAGAAGGAAACTAAATCAGGTTCTTTTAAATTTCCCAGGGGTCTCTTCTTTAAATCATGCTGATGATGGAGCATGGAGACTGCAGAATTGCTTATTGAGATATATAATGATTTTTGGCTGCTCTCCTCGCCTTTGGTGTTGGTGGACGGCAGCAGCCAGCGACAGACCTGCTGAAATTAATCACCCTCCTTGTATGTATTTAAGGGAACAGAGGTTAAACGAGAGAGTGAACTCAACGTAGAAGGTAGCTGGGCTGTCAGCTGAGAATGGGCTCGCATTCTACTCTCCTGACCGAGGAACGTGCACTAAATATAGATGTTTAATTAGAGTAATGAGGTCCCATTCATCTATATTGTCTCCCGTAGACAGGCCGGCACACGGAGGACAGGACCGGGGCCCGACAGGAGGCACCGATTCATTTTTCATGTCCTGAACAAGAACAGATTAATTTACAGGTAATTCCATCTAACAACTTAATTATTCTAATATTATTATTATTGATTTATAAAGCGACAACATATACCGTAGTGCTGTATAAAGTAGGAAAACAACAAGGGGTACAAAATGATACAGACAATGCAATACATCAAATATGGACACTGGTAACAGATACAGAACTGGTGATTGCAATGACAGATGTAACATGATGAATAGAATGTATAACAGAGTGCAAGCTATGTACTGTATAACAAATTCCAATACACAAAAGGGTGAGAGCGCTCTGCCCTTGGGAGCTTACATTCTAAAGGAATAGGGGGAGACAAGGGGCTGGGGAAGTATGCAGTATACATACAGGCAGGTGTGTTTAGGTTATCTAGTAAGGCAGGGGTAGGGAACCTATGGCTCGGGAGGTAAGGAACCTATGACTCGGGAACCAGATGTAGATCTTCTGATGGCTGCATCTGGCTCACATACAAAACAGTAGCGGTTGATTCACTAAGCTACACAGCTCAAGCAGCGCAGCTTAGTGTGGCAGCGCAAGTAACATTTTCAAAGTAGGCACGCTACTGCTGTAGCATGCACCACTAACTTACTTGCGCTACCCCAAAACGAACAGCTGCTCAAATTGTCCCACTCTGGATCCTGTCAGGTCCAGTGACTTTGTAGAATGAGATCCCCGCACTATGATTGGCCTAATTCGGCTGCCTGACACTTGACAGGCAGCCTATTGGGCCAAAGTGCGGGGATCTCTTCTTACAAAGTGAATCAACCCCCAAGTCAGCTAGTTAATTGTACAAGCTGTTAGTCAGTATTTCTCCTGTCTAACTCTCGGAGAAATTGCTGAAACCCAAGAGAAGCTGAAGACGTGTTTGACACTTCCGCTGCCCGGCGGATCAACTGTATACACATCACCATTCAAACGGAGCCCTACTGTCTCAGTTTGAAACATATTGTATGGCTCTCTGCACAGAGGAAGACGACAGACAGATACTGATTGGCTTCAGATTCTGTTTAAGGGAACCTGAAGTGAGAGAAAAACAAAGATTGCCTTCTTAATTTTCTTATAAGCAATGCCAGTTTCCCGGCTGTCATGCTTAGGTTTTGGCTTTCATTTTTTTTGAGCCACACAAAAATCTCCTTAACAATCTGATCAGATCAATTGATTTCATTAATCTTATCGGATTGGTTAGGACATTTTCGTCTGTTAGTTGTCCCAAAGGATGAATTACGATTGTTCATACGAAGAATCATTCATAAACGATCATTCAGCAAATTGTATCGTTAGTGGCAAACTTTACTGTTTATTACCTGTATTGTGAAGTATTTCATCCCTATTACCATTGTCTGTAACCTTGTACATCGCTACATAGTATAGGATTAATATAATGCCAACATACATAGTATGTTGGCATTATATTAATCCAATACATAATAACAAATTCAGGCCTCATTAATAAAACGTGGATCTTCAACTTAAAGAGAAACTCCGACCAATAATTGAACTTTATCCCAATCAGTAGCGGATACCCCCTTTTACATGAGAAATCTATTCCTTTTCACAAACAGACCATCAGGGGGCGCTGTATGGCTGATATTGTGGTGAAACTTCTCCCACAGGAAACTTGAGTACGTACTCCTGGCAGTTTCCTGTCTGTGAACCTTGTTGCATTGTGGGAAATAGCTGTTTACAGCTGTCTCTAACTGCCAAAACAGCAAACAGCAGCTACATCACCTGCCAACAGTAAAAATGTCACCATGTGATAAATGTCAGAATATAAATCAGGGAGAGGAAAGATTTTACAATGGGTGAACACTGACTAAATCATTTATACATAATTATTGTAAAAATTAAGCACTTTTTTTATTCCATTATTTTCACTGGAGTTCCTCTTTAAGGTGCTCATACATTATTTGATCTTGATAATGCAGCCCTGAACTGAAAATTAAGAGACACAAACATACACACGGCATACTTACCTTTAGTCTACTCCTCAATCTCTTTCTCCTCTCCTGCATCCTGTTTGTCTATTGTGATCAATGGAATTCTCCATCCATTTTAAAAATGGCCTTTACCCTATAACAGCTTCCTGGACAGCACACTGTTAAACTGTAATATCGCCCAGTTGAGTCACAGGGAAACATGGTCGTTACCCTTGCACATCAGTTGTCCTTTCAGTTATAACTGACAGCAACTGATATATAACTGACCGCAAATGATATATTTCAGTTCTGATACAATATTGTTAGAACTGGAAGGAATCATTGTAAGAAGAAAATGGTGAGCTTCTGAACGGAACTGACGTTGAGGTAAGTATGTAATATTTCTTTGCAGCTACGTCATGTGTTTATCGGTTTAGGTTCCCTTTAATGCTAGAAATGAGTTTGTCCGTATCTCTGTAGCAAAGACTTGGCATCTGGCTATGCGTTCTTCATCTCTGCTGTCCAGGAGTTTGAGGTCAGGAGCAAACTAAGAAACATTTCCCGGTGTATAAAAAAAAAAAAGCGGGGGGTCCTGACAGCCACCAGACTCTCCATAGCAGCCGCATGGAAACAAATAGCCCCACCCACAACCTTAGAGATAAAAATTAAAATTACCTGGTATAAAACTATGGAGAAAATGACAGCCTCTCTGAGAGACTCCGAAGACAGATTCCATAAGATCTGGGACCCATGGACTTTTAACTCCTCAGATTACATACCCCCTTAAAATAAAAAAAATAAAAAAAAAAGGGGACCCTGACCACCCACCCTTCCCGTAAAATGAGCCGGTACCCTATTTACCCTGGGGTTTGCCAGGAAGCTGATAGGGGACCCAAACCTTGAGTCTCTAGCCATGCCTCCCCATAGCCCACCCGAAGTGGATATGGATCCTGCCTTGGCAACACCACATGAACATGATATATAGGTTGCCCCAGACCACAGCACTGCCAGATGAAGATAACGATCTGTAAGATGAATGAAGCTTGAGCCCAGAGTCAGAAGTCTAGTTTTATAGGCAACTGTCCTGTGATGTCAATGGTGCAGCGTGTTTGCCACTTTTATTATCTAGCTGAGTAGAACATATGCTTAAATCTTTTTGGGATGCTGAAGGAGACGAATGGGCTTTGGAGTGAATGTGGTAGTTGAGGGAAAAACAAATCCCCATATCACCCCCTCTTTATCCAATACAAGGACTCTATACAACCCTCTCTATTAGGCCCTTCCTCCCCTCTATCTCTAAATAGAACTAACCTCATCTGAGGTAACTATCAAAACTGATATGCGGGATATCTGACCATCGTGACCCACTTGGACCTGTTGTCCATCAGTTCTTTATTTTCAATTGTTGCTATCTGCTGATTTAGCTGGTTGACCTTTAATAATAATTAAACTCCTCCCTCCCTTATCCCTATTACACTACCCCCTCCCCCCCCCTAATCCCTCCCCCCCCCCCTCCCTCCCCCCTCCCATATACAAGGTTGTCTACTTCTTTAAAGAAATAGGTATATTATTAAAATCCATCTCAGAGAAGTAAACAATTCTACGAGCCACATGAAGACTGGCTGAAGAACTTTTCACCCTAAGACTCTTACATCACTGACTCTTAAATTTTATATGATTTGTAAGTTAACTTCCAATCTTCTAACGGTCTTTGTGTATTATTTAATCTGCTTAATAAAAATCAGTGTTACTAAAAAAAAAAAAAAAAAAAAAAAAAAGCGGGGGACTTTATTCCACTGCAAAGCTCCTCGATTAATTTCTCAACTGTCCCAGGCGAGGATTAATAACGCCTAAAAATAACGCTTACATTTGGATGACAGTCAAAGGACGGGGCTGAAGGACGTTCTGCTGAAGACGATAATGGGCCAGATTGATTTATAAGACGGGAGCCCGGGAAGTGAGGTGTCATGTGACCCGGTGGCGGGCTTTAATTGCGGATGATTGAGGCAGGATGGCGGGTTTTAGGATCGTACCAAATTAATTGACGGTTTTCTGTCTCTTCAATCACATTTTACAAGCGGAAGTCTCAGGTAGAAGATGGACGTTATTTTCAGTGGAAAGAGGATCTGTCACTCCTGAAATATTTTATTCATTAATCTGACGAGTATTTTTTACATCTTCTCGTTTTATTTCATTGGGGGAATTAAGATGGAATCTTTTTTTTTAGCTACTTCTTTTCTCCTTGGAAACAGACAGGGTGACTCACCTAAGGGAATAGCCAATTATATCCATTTTAGTATATCTGTATCTGGAGGGCCTTCATTAATCAAGCTTTGTTAAGGGTTGAAAAAAGAGGAGGGATTCTGCTAAACTGACTTAAATTTATGAAAGTCCATCTCTACATTTTTAGGTGCCTAACGTTTGTGACCAAAAGTTCTACAGGCCCTGTGTATTGACCTGAGGAAGCGGGCCAAGACCCGTGAAACGTGTTGTCTACCGTACTTTTTCCATTAAATAACGGTTTGTCCTTCTGAGAAGGTAAGAAATTACGCTTCTCATATATACAACACTTAGTACTAATATATCATCAAGGGCGCCTCCACCAGTGTTTTTTAGTATTCTCAGTTTACCCAAAGTCAGGATTCACGTTACCCCTGTCCAAGTGAATCTTGCTGCTCCTTACCATACAAGGCTGGCTTCTAATTGTCCAGGCACAGCCTTCGATGTCCTGAAGGCCACAACTATACCACCTCAACTGACACCCTTGACCAACACTGGAAGGACGCTAAGTGGGCAGCCAAACATCTTCCCATAATCCTCAGCTCAGGCCTGTGCCATAGAGCAAAATTTCAAGGAAGGAACAGTAATCTTAAAAGGCATACCCACCTTTTCCTTGGTGAAAAGAAGTCCTTATGATCAGAGGGCAGCGCAACAAAACAACGTTGGTTGCAGTCTTCACCACTGGGAATAGGAGGCACGGATCTACGCAGCTCTGATCATGTGTGTAGCCTGGGAGTTCTAATTGATGGGGATCTAAACTTCAGAACCCACATTTCTGCCGTGGTGAAATCATCCTATTTTCACCTGAATAATATTGCAAAAATCAAGCACCTCATCCACCAGAAGATCTCCCAACCTTAGTTCATGCCTTCATTACATCCCGACTGGACTATTGTAATGCTCTCTACGCCGGCCTTCCAAAAAAGGACTTGTACCGCCTACAGCTGATACAGAATACTGCTGCCAGACTGCTAACTAACCAACCCCGTCACTGCCACACAACGCCAGTCCTGCACTCCCTTCACTGGCTACCTATAGAATGGAGGGTCCTATTAAAAATTGGCCTACTGACATTTAAGTCACTTCATAATCTGGGCCCTGGATACTTGATAGAAATGATTCAGCTGCGTAGAACTCCATGCAATCTCAGATCCACAGGCTCCAATAATCTTGTCATACCCAGAGTCCACCTGAAAACTTTTGGTCCCAGAGGCTTCTGTCATGCTGCTCCTACATTATGGAACTCCTTACCTTAGCAGATCAGGACAGCTCCATCTCTGGACGTGTTTAAATCCAGACTGAAAACCCACCTGTTCAGTTTGGCATTTGCAGAAATATAATTCTGTTGTGTTAACACTTCATCCTACTACCAATTACAGGATCTGAGAGAGCCTAAGCGCTTTGAGTCGTATGGGAGAAAGAAATGTTGTTATTGTTGTTGTTGTTGTTAAAGAGTAACTGTCAGGCTACAAAAGCTAATTTAAACCTCTATTCTCCTGTGTTAAACAGTTTAGAAGGAAGCCAAAAAGGCATTACTGAAGATAAAAATCTCTCTTACATTTGATGTGTGCTTATCAGCAAAGCTGATAAATCCTAAGGCAGAGTACACTGCAGGAGTCCGCTATTGTTCCTAGCCACATGGCTAATTAATATTCACTGCACAGTAGTGTTATTCAGTATGAGCTTTTCTGTGATCAGGAAGCAAGGAGGTTCTGTGATCAGGAAGCAGGGAGGACATGACGACACATTTGGCTTCATAGGAGACAGACAAACATGGAGCCTGCCATGAGCTGTCAGGAGCATCATTCTCTGCATATACTATATAAAAATTCTGTGAAATCCAAACGTGGACAGTGAAATGCATATGTAATGTAAGTACAGCCTATATTTAGCTACTGATATATGTGTTTATTTTCTCTGAGACCCTATACCTAACAGCTCCTCTTTAAGAGAAAGGGAGCAGTGTATGGGCCACATCATCTTCTAGGAAGGCATAAAGACGGAGCCTCTGCAATGACATTGCGGCCCACACCAGGCTGGCAGTTGGTGTAGAACATCATCACTGGATGGAGAGTTAGGAGCTTGAATGGTTGAGGTGACCCAGCGAGAAAGGGAACAGTTCTCCAATCACAGCAATGTCCACAACTTGAAGTGTTCAAATTGGCCAAATAGTGTGGGCTTACTATTACTACAACCTATCTGAAAACTAGCCGTTCCAGAAGGCGGCGCTGTCCACCCAATCACATCAGCAGAATTTCACTATGGAGTTTTGGGCTGGGTCACCTCAACCATACTGGTTTAGGATAGTTCCCTAGTTTGGTTGAAAAATTCCTCCATCCATCAAGTTCAACCAGAAGAAAAACAACAAACAAAGAAGTAAACATGAGGTACATTTCTGTACTGCACTCTCCCATTTCCCAGTTGATCAAGAGGAAGGCAAAAAAATGCTTACAAGGCTTGGACCAAAAAAGCCTTTTTGACTCCAGATAAAATCTCTAGATCAACTCTGCAGTTTAGAGAACATCTGGGATTTCTTGAGTGGCGATTTTTGAATGAATGTGAGGGGCCTAAGTTAATGTCAAGGACAAAAACTGTCCACTATTACATAGTAAGAAATTGTGCTGTAGCGAAAAGCTGAATGAGGTGGGGAAGAGGAGGAAATGGGAGGGAGATAGGCGGAACTTTCACAGAAAGCCTGCCTCTTCCTGTCGGAAAATTTAACTTTAACCAAAAATCTGATTTTTCAAGGTGTGATTAAAGGGACCAGGGAAACAAGAAGCGGAACAGACAATGTACAGAGGTATGTGGATTCAGCATGAACATACTACTGTGCTCACCTTAGTTATCTTTGTCTCAGGTCAGAAATGCTTTAAAATGATTTATAATGAAGAGAGTTGACCTGGATAGAAGTATTTGTTTGTTTTTTAATCAGCCAAATCAGATTTTGACTTTAGAATGACAACGTTCATACAGGGCTATTTCTTGGGCAGTGCAGGCAGGGCGACCGCCCTGGGTGCACACCAGCAAGTTGAAGAAGGGGGACGCAGGCAGAAGGACATAGCCGCTAGGGAGCTGGTGACGCGCGGTGTAGCCATTTGGAAGAAGAAAGAAGATTACCAGTGTGAGCACCTTCCTTGACTCCTCCTGGGCTGCCTGCGTCAGACGTCAAGTCATCATCATATCACCACTGCATGATGACACCTGATGTCCTGTAGCGGTACTGCAGGCTGTCAGTGTGCAGCGCCCATGGAGGAGTCAGCTAGCCAGGGCTCTCTTCACCTGTGTGTTTTCCTGGTCCCTGCTTCCTCCTGGATGAGCGGCTGGTCACTAGTAAGTAGGCAGATCTACTTGTGACCTGTGGCTGTGTGACTGTCTCTAAAGAGTAAGGGTTCGCAAGTCCACGGGGTGGGGGTGAAGGGGGCGCAATTTTTACACCCTCGTCCTGGGTGCAATTTAGCCTAGAAACTGCCCTGCGTTCATAAACACAGAAATGGCAACAAATAATCACAAAAACTGTAAAGTTTTTGATGATGTAATTCATGGAGGGAGAGACTCCCCAAAAAACTTATACAATAACAAAATGTGTGTTGTGCAAACAAAAAACACATCCGGTACTCAATCTTTTTTGATGAAAAGTTAATGTCCCTCCCCTGGGAAATCAGGACTGCCAGAACAAAAACAAAAGGCGTCAGGACCCGAACCGAGCACAGAACTTTACCACAGTACAAAACCTGACTCACTAAATCACAAGCACATGTGGAGAACTCCCCCGGGACGCCGCGTTCCCAAACTAGGAAAATACGTAAATGAGACGGATGATCTATTTGTTGCTCAGGTAGAACGGATGTCCTCAGTGACTCACCATCTCTGCGGAACAGACAACATCATTACCAGAGCTTTATACAATGCTATCCAGATACGACAAATCTACCAGAATATTTCACTCTCGTCAAAGGGGGAATATCACCACTTCTTATTCACTTCCCAAATTAAACTGGAGGTTTGTCAGGTTTTTAAGTAACAATTTTCCTTTTTGTTATCTTTAGAGAGATTTATAGTTAGGGAAAGTTAAAGAGAAACTCCGACCAAGAATTGAACTTTATCTCAATCAGTAGCTGATACCCCCTTTTACATGAGAAGTCTATTCCTTTTCACAAACAGACCATCAGGGGGCGCTGTATGACTGATATTGTGGTGAAACCACTCCCACAAGAAACTCTGAGGACGTGGTACTCCTGGCAGTTTCCTGTCTGTGAACTTGCTGCATTGTGGGAAATAGCTATTTACAGCTGTTTCCAACTGCCAAAAAAGCATGCAGCAGCTACGTCACTTGCCAGCAGTAAAAATGTCACCATGTGATAAATGTCAGAATGTAAATTAGGGATTTAAAAGATTTAACAACGAGCAAACACTGACTAAATCATTTATACATAATTATTGAAAAAATGAAGCAATAAAGGGAACCAGAGATGAAGCACCCTCATGTATTTTACCATATATTTCAGTAAGAACATTCGAGAAAACACTTACCATGCTCTCGGTTTCATCCTCACTGCTAAAAGTGTCTGTTATCAGCTGTGATAAGAATCCCGGACTGAGCAGTCAGTCTGGCTTTGCCGGGAATGATTATAGCTGAGTCATTATAGCAGAGCCACAAGGGGGCAGGCTTGGGCTTGAAAAGACACCAGAGAAGACAGACTCCGCTATAATCTTTCTGTAGCAAAGCCAGACTGAGTGCTAAATTGGGAATTCTTATCACAGGTGATAACAGTCAGATTAAACAGAGAACAATGAAACAAAGAGCAGATTAGGTGTTTACTGCCATGTTCCCACTGATTTATAAGGTAACATACAAGAGGGTGCTTCATCTCTGGTTCTCTTTAAGTTGGCCACACAACAAAGATTTTTAAATATCTGTTCAATTCAAGAATTGCAATACATTTTTCTGCCTGATTGGAACATTTCAAAAATATGACCAATGTACCACACACATACAATCAAGTTTTCCCCAATTATGATAAAAATGATTGGAAACTGTGAGAAAATTGATAGGGTGTGTATATTAATAAACTGACAATCTAACACACACCATACAATCTTTAGAAAAATGTTCAGCATTCCAGATCGATAAAAATCGAAAGAAACGGGAAATTCGTTCAAATAAAAAAAAAAAGCTTTAAATTTTTTGGGGGAATCCCTTCATACTTATCGAATTGCCATTAAATTGGATCATTTTATTGCATCATGTGCGGCCACCTTTAGGGTTGGGCAACACTGGGGGGGGGTTAGGGTTAGGCACCAATAGGGGGGAGTCTTAGTGTTAGGCACCACTGGGAGGAGGAGGGTCTTAGGGTTAGACATAACCAGGGGGAGTCTTAGGATTAGGATACCACCGGGGAAGGGGGTCTTATGCTGGATACACACCATGCGTTTCCGCGTTCGATGCGTCCGTCGATACGCATCGATTCGATTATTTCCGAGCATTTCCGAACGCATTTCGATGATTTTTAGGTCGATTGCCATGTAAAGTATGGCAAATCGACCTAACAATCCATCGAAGCTTGAATCGGACATGTCGGAAATAATCGAATCGATGCGTATCGACGGACGCATCGAACGCGGAAACGCATGGTGTGTATCCAGCATTAGGGTTAGTTACCACCCGGGAGGGTTCTGTGTAAAATTAGGGTTAGCTATAGTAAAGCATTGGGAATCATTACCGACATTTTACTATGGAATCCAGCAGTAGAATATCGCTAACTGAAATCATACACTGAGTGGCTAAAAAATTAGAGGCAACCCTTATTTGAAAGTAAACCAATCCTACAGTGACGTGGAGTGACGTAACAATGCAGAGTTGCTATTATAAGAAACACTCAGCTTCGGACAATGTAGTTACCATGGAAGTTAAAGACAAAATGGGTAAGAGGAAAGATTTACCATAAATGACTTTCAATGAGGGATGATAGTCAGTGTAGGAAGAGCTGGAACGAGCATGTCTCAAACAACAACTCTTTTAGGATTTTCTCCCACAGAGAAATGATAACCTTTTGAACTCTTCAGCACTATCCAGTTATCAGGAGTGTTTGTTCAGTCGGGTTGAAGTGTTTAGGCTTCCAATTAATTTAAAGTGAACCTCCGGACTAAAAATCTACTCAGCAGAACTGAAAAGGCTTGGTGTTTCTTTAACAGTTTCACAGCATCAGAACTTTGTTTTTCTTACCAAAGCATCATTTTTAGCTGCATTTTTAGCTAAGCTCCACCCATCAAAGAAAAAAAGCTCAGGCTTTTTTTCCCTGATAATGTGCAGTGCATGATGGGAGCCTAGCAACTGGGAGAGGTGCTCAGGACACAGGACAGTTGGAACTGTGTCTCATGCTCCCTGTCACCTCCTTTCAACCAAAAAAAGATGGCTGCCATCATGAAATCAAACATTTGCCTGTTCTTTTAAAACAGTGTGGGTAAGAGATTATATTACCTATCTATTTTAATTAACATAACTAATGTAACTTAATATAAAATTTCTCCATAGACCAGTATTGCATTGTTTGGATGCGGGCGTGCATTTTAGTCCAGGGGGGGGCGGTGTGCGCCACAGCGATTAACTATTCAATTGTACAGTATTGGGTCAGGGATGCGCAGCCTTTCACCTATATTTTGTATCCACAGTTCTGTAACTACCAGGCTAGCAGCACCCATTTGCTATCCTGTTTTGCATGGTAAGTATTTAGTTTAGTTTTGCATATGTTTTGCATCTGTCTGATTGCTGAGTGTGTATTTGAGCTATTTAAGCGGTGCATATGAGGTGATGAGTCATTCAGTTGCAGCCCATGTTGGTGAGCGCTTGCTTTGTTTTCTGCTAATGTAACTTAATGACAGTATGTTTGTTTAGACTGGAGTTCCTCTTTAAAGGGATACTGTAGGGGGGTCGGGGGAAAATGAGTTGAACTTACCCAGGGCTTCTAATGGTCCCCCGCAGACATCCTGTGTTGGCGCAGCCACTCACCGATGCTCTGGCCCCGCCTCCAGTTCACTTCTGGAATTTCTGACTTTAAAGTCAGAAAACCACTGCACCTGCATTGCCATGTCCTCACTCCCGCTGATGTCACCAGGAGTGTACTGCGCAGACACAGACCATACTGGGCCTGCGCTGTGCGCTCTTGGTGACATCAGCGGGATCGCGGACACGGCAACGCAGGCGCAGTGGTTTTCTGACTTTAAAGTCTGAAATTCCAGAAGTGAGCCGGAGGCGGGGCCGGAGCATCGGTGAGTGGCTGCGCGGGCACAGGATGTCTGCGGGGGACCATTAGAAGCCCCAGGTAAGTTCAACTCATTTTCCCCCGACCCCCCTACAGTATCCCTTTAAGGAGAGCTGCATCCCACTGCAGTTCAACTGACTCATTTGGACAGATAAAGTACTGGTTTATTAAACCTTACAATTAAATAGAATGTAAACACTGGCTCATTCTAAGTAGGACTGGTACTACACGTACCCTTTAGTTTTATTTCCTCATTTAACATGTCAGTTCAGGCATGCTTTAATTTACTAACTGTGCTGCTCATTTCTACATGCTTTTCTGCCTGCTCATGCCTGCATGCTTTTGTGTCTGCTCATGCCTGCGTTATTTTTTACCTTCTCATACCTGCATTCTTTTGTGCCTGCTCATGCCTGCATGCCTTTTTACCTGCTCATGCCTGCATGCTGTTGTGCAGGCACTAATCTCAGAGGCAGGGCAGCCACTCCCTCTTACTACTTGAAGCATGTTCAGAGACCAATCAGAGCGATCCCTGATCATGTGATTCAGCCCATGACCAAAGAAAAAGTTTGCCTAGAAAACGTTCGAAAGGCGGCAGGCGGGTTGCAGCGAGAGAGTTACAATGAGCATTCACTACAGAATACATATAGCATTCCATAAAATAAAAAGAAGAAGAAAACACAAGTGCCTGGGAGATATGAGAGAATCTGTAAATCATCTCCTTGAAAAGATACGCTCTACGGAATCCAGAGATTAAACAAGGACAGCCTTCACCACACAAAAAAAAACAACACAAAAACTTTTATCAGTGCGCAGCGAGCGGCTCGGCGTGAAGACTGAGCGAGCGACACAAACACAAAGGCAAGAAGCAGCGGGCTGTGCGGAGACAGGCGAGCAGTCTTCCAGCAGCACAAATAAGCAGCGTCTTGGCAGCTGCACAAAAACACGAATGCAGGCGCAGCGATGAGAGCGTACGGGGAGCGGCCTGCGACAAGCGACCAGCAGAATCAGCACTGCTAGAGGGAGACAAACATAGACTAAGCTGGACCCTGAAGAGGACCTGACCGCAAGCAAATCACCAAGACAAATAACATGTATATTGTGCTTTTCTCCTGGCGGACTCAAAGCACCGAAGCTGCAGCCACTAGGGCACACTCTATAGGCAGTAGCAGTGTTAGGGAGTCTTGCCCAAGGTCTCCTTACTGAATAGGTGCTGGCTTAACGAGCAGGATAAGCCAAGATTCGAACCCAGGTCTCCTGTGTTAGAGGCAAAGGCCTTAAAGGACATATGACGTGAGAGGGATATGGAGGCTGCCATATTTATTTCCATTTAAGCAATACAAGTTTCCTGGCAGCCCTATTGATCTATTTGGCTGCAGTAGTGTTTGAATCCCACCAGAAACAAGCATGCAGCTAACCTTGTCAGACCTGACAATAATGTCAGAAACACCTGATCTGCTGCATGCTTAGTCTATGGCTGGAAGTATTAGAGGCACAGGATCAACAGGTCAGCCAGGCAACTGGTATTGCTTAAAGAGAACCCGAGGTGGGGTTCTGGGAATGAAATGCACATACAGAGGCTGGGTCTGCCTATAGAGCCCAGCCTCTGTTGCTATCTAGATCGCCCCTAAGCCCCCCCTGCGCTCTCCAATCCCCCCATAAATGTGGGCTGTGTTTACCTCTTTACTGTCTCGGCGCTCCCCCCACCTCCTGCATAGCTCTGGTCCCCGCCTGCGTCCTTTCCCTCCAATCAGCGGGGAGGGAAGGGACGTGGGCGGGGACCGGAGTGATGCAGGAGGCGGGGGGAGCGCCGAGACTGACAGGAGAGAGGTAACACAGCCCACTCTGACAAGCTGCGTGTCAGCAGCGCGGCTGTGATTTATGGGGGGCTCTATAGACAGACCCAGCCTGGGTATGGGGATTTTATTCTCAGAACTCCGCCTCGGGTTCTCTTTAACCACTTGTTGATCATCCTCCAGTGACCCGTTGCAGATATCCTGTAAATGGTAATTTTAGAGACACTGCAGAGAAGCCACGCAGGTTTTCTTGCAGCATTAACCCCTAGCTAACTGTATTGATCCCCCCGAACTCCTCCAGCCCGACAGGACAGACAGGAGAAGTTGTATATTTTCTCGAGTATCCAGTCATGTTCTCACAGATGCAGGTTGGTGATTATGTTCCTTGTATTTTATGGTGGGAAACGCTGAAGGGACAGGATCATCAATGTCACGAGGAAGTTCTGAGTTCAGGTCCGCTTTAAAGAGAACCCGAGGCGGGGTTCTGAGAATAAAATCCCCATACAGAGGCTGGGTCTGTCTATAGAGCCCAGCCTCTGTTGCTATATAGATCGCCCCCCCCCCCCCCTGCACTCTGCAATCTCCCCATAAAACACAGCCGCGCTGCTGACACGCAGCTTGTCAGAGCGCGCTGTGTTTACCCCTCCTCTGTCAGTATCGCCGCCCCCCGCCTCCTGCATCGCTCCAGTACCCGCCCACGTCCCTTCCCTCGCCGCTGATTGGAGGGAAGGGACGCGGGCGGGACCGGAGCGATGCAGGAGGCGGGGGGGGGGGCGGAGACTGACAGGAGGAGGTAAACACAGCTCGCACATCGTGGCTGTGAGTTATGGGGTATTGCAGAGCGCAGGGGGGGCTTGGGGGCGATCTATATAGCAACAGAGGCTGGGCTCTAGACAGACCCAGCCTCTGTATGGGGATTTCATTCCCAGAACTCCGCCTCGGGTTCTCTTTAACCATTACACTATCCAGCCACTGCCATGATGGATGGTGAGAAGCAAATTGCAAATTTGACTTGCATGCAAATTGTATGCTGCCTAAAAGTGAGCTGATCACATTTGTCTGGAAGTACATCTCGATTGTCCCAGCTCTAAGATGCGCCCAGTTTGCAAGCAAGGTGGCGTGATTAAAGAGAACCTGAGGCGGGGTTCTGGGAATTAAATCCACATACCGAGGCTGGGTCTGCCTATACTGCCCAGCCTCTGTTGCTAGTCAGATCCCCCCCTAAGCCCCCTCCCCCCTGCGCTCTGCAATACCCCATAAATCACAGACTCGCAGTGAGGGCTGCTTACCTCGCTCCTGTCAGTCTCGGCGCTCCCCCCGCCTCCTGCATAGCTCCGGTCCCCGCCCGCATCCCTTCCCTCCAATCAGCGAGGTAAACACAGCTCACTCTGACAAGCTGCGTGTCAGCAGCGCGGCAGTGATTTATGGGGGGATTGCAGAGCGCAGGGGGGGGCTTAGGGGCGATCTAGATAGCAACAGAGGCTGGGCTCTATAAACAGACCCAGTCTGTGTATGGGGATTTTATTCTCAGAACCTCATCTCGGGTTCTCTTTAAGGGCTCCGCCTCTGACACAGGAGACCTGGGTTTGAATCTTGGCTCTTTCTGTTCAGTCAGCTGCACCTATTCAGTGGGAGACCTTGGGCAAGACTCCATAACACTGCTACTGCCTACTGAGTGCGCTCTAGTGGCTGCCTCGCAAACAATTTGAGTCCGACAGGAGAAAAGCGCTATACAAATATAGTAATTATTATTATTATTATTATTATTATTATCTTTGTTTGCCACATGGGGATCATTTCCTATTGGCTCTGAGGTGGTGTTGACAAGTAGTGCTGAGTTGGAATTTGGCATAAAAAGTTCGGAACACCCAAACATTACCAAACACCACCCTTCAGCACAATCTCAGTCCCGAAAAATTGGACAGGTCAGTAAGCTACCTCCGCTTCACTAAGCATTTCATGCGACTCCAATACATCCTCCAACCAAAGCCAGAAAGAAGGAAGTGTCTGGGTCACGTGAAACGCGTAACCAAACTCCTCCAGATCCTGTCCGCTTGTCCAGAACTGAAATGGTGCTGAAGGGTCATTTGGACAGTCTTCGTGTGTTCTGAATTTGAATACCAACACTGTTTACAAGCAGGTGGAGATGTATGGAGTAACTACATAAAACCTGAAGTGACACGAGATAAATATTAGGTACAAAAACGCTTTCTGTTTTCCTGTACAGTAAGTATTAAAAAATGAAACTACTGTGTATTCTGGCGTATAAGACTACTTTTTAACCCTTGAAAATCTTCTGAAAAGTCAGGGGTCGTTTTATACGCCGGGTGTCATAGATGCCGGGTGATAGGCGATGCTGACATGCGATGCGCGTACGCGACATGCTGATGTTTACGCGTTTTTGATACTTGATGTGTGTGTGCGATATGATGATGTGAAATTACCGGGTGTTGGAGATTCTGCGGTCGCCGCATATGCTGGGGGGAACTCACCGCTCACGCTGCAAAGTCTGAGACGCCCAGGGTATGGGAGAAAGAGATCAAGCTGTGCCCATAAAACACGCCTCTTCCACCTGTCTGGCCCGCCCTATCCTGTTACCGCCTCTCAGATCTCGCTGCTGAGGACTGTAGTGAAGCGGCGCAGGCGCGCATGTGCGGAATCTGAGAGGCGGCAAAGGAGGAGGTAGATAGGATACAAGGGCGGGGCCAGAAGGGTGAAAGAGGCGTGTTTTATGGGCTCAGCGCAACCTATTATTCCATACTCTCATAAACAGGTAGACCAGGAGAGCTGACCAATCCACTTAGAGAGAGGGAGAGCTGACCAATCCAACCAGTCTGTCGCCTATATACTGTTATACACTGTGTACCACATACAGTACAGCACCAGTATCTGTTCATACATAGCACCAGTATATGATGTTTAATTTTTATTTGGTATGCGTTGGAAGAGGGGTAGTCTTATACGGCGAGTATATCCCAAACTCTATATTTTAACTGGAAAAGATGGGGCAGTCGTCTTGTATGCCCAGTCGTCTTCTACATCGGAATATACAGTTGATTGTCCCAGTTCTGCAGCAAGCCCAGAAGGGGGCACTCTTCTCATTTACACATTGCTCTTTTGTGAGCAGGACAGTGGCGTAGGGGTTAGCGCTCTCGCCGTTGCACCACCGGGTCCCCAGTTCTAATCCCAGCCATGGAACTATCTGCGCAGAGTTTTTGTGTTTACTTCCCGTGTCTACGTTGTGGGTTTGTTTCCTCCCAAATCCCCAAAACATACAGATACGTTAATTCATTTCACCCTAAATTGGCCCTAGACTATAATACATACACTACACAATATAGACATAGGACTATGGTAGGGATTAGATTGTGAGCCCCTCTGAGGGACAGTTAGTGACAAGACTATATACTCAGTACAGCGCTTACTAAATAATAATAATCAAATGAAGCAGTCAAACATAGAGTCAAAATTTAGAAATATGTCCAGAAAAAGTAAATAAGACAAGAAAGCTTCGCGTACACCTGCGCCTGGAAAAGAAAAGAGCGCAGGAGCAGTGGCGTAGCAGGAGACTATGGGGGCCTATAGCATCATTTTTATAGGGTCATAAGATCTAGCCACTCTTGAGCAAAGCCACCCGCCCCTACTGGGCAATTTAAATTCCCATGCAATATACACTGTTTATAGGCAAAGGCAGAGGGGGGGGGGGGGGGGGAACAAAGTGATCACATCAAGTACCACCTGGACCCCCTCTTCTCCAGGGCCCATTGCAGTTGCTATGGCTATTGCTGCGCCCCTGTGCAGAAGATTGCCACAAGTGAAATATCGGGGGAAAATAAGCTATATTTACTACTGAATTTCAATTGTAAAATATCAGTAATCGGATCTTTTATTATGACTTGCAATCAGTGAAGCTGCACGCACTGCCGGCACTGAACACAGCCCTCGCTGCTGCATAGGGGAGTCGGGTCACAACCCGGAAGCCTCCATTCGCGATACCACAAATGAAGTGGCGGGAGAGGCTGCGCTCGCACCTTTGTGCTCCGTCCCTCTCCGTTTAGCGTGTGGAATTGGCGATTTAGTTGAAGCCTGGCACGGCGGCGCTAATGAATCAAAACCCTTTAATTTCACGCACCAGCCGCTCGCAGCATCTTAATTTGTCTATGAAACAAAACCAAGAATAGCGATAGATTATCTGGATGAGGACGCCGCCAAAGAAAATTCAGAGCGCCGACATCGCCGAGCGAGTCACAGTCCGCGAAGCGAAACGAGCTGCGCGGCTGCAACGAGACTGCTGCTTCCAGATACTGAGGAACTACCAATCCCAGCAAGCCCTGGCAGCAGCCAGTGACGTCTCTCAAGGGACACAGGCGGCCACAGCTTGCAAATGACTTAAAGAAAAAAAAAATATGCCCAAGAAGACATGGCCTAGAGTACTGATAAAAGTTATAACTTTATTAAAAAGCAAAATCTGGGTTCCTAACAATGTCACATGGAGGTGCGCAGCATTGGCCAAAACTGGCTGTGTCACTAGTTAGTCAATAAAGGATAAATATAGGGTGGTCATGGTCAATCCCCCACTATCCCTGATAGACACTTCACATGGTGGGGGGGGGGGGAGGGGAAGAGGGGCGGGTGTTGCTAGTCCTCAATCCCCAGTGACTGGCTGCAGGGCGGCCGTTCTGCCGACAGTTTCCCCGCCGTGTGGATCAGTCAAAACCAACCTTATCAGCCTGCCGACAGACTGTACACATGGACAAACTGTCAGCAGAACGGCCGCCCCGCGGGCGGGTCGAACGACCCGTCGTTTGAAGGAATCAGGCGTGTGTATGCGCCTTAAAGCCTCATACACACGCTCAACAAAAGTCTTTCAAATGCACATTAATCAAACAACTTTTGTTGTTGAAACAAACCAAAAAAGTGGTTTGCTATTGTTCAAACATCTGATAAGACGCAGCTCAAGTCAATCCAACTGATTGACTTGAGTTGCGTCTTATCAGTTGTTTGAACTGTAGCAAACAACTTTTTTGGTTTGTTTCAACAACAAAAGTTGTTTGATTAAAGCGGAATATAACCCTGCATTTCAACTTTGCTCTAAAACATTATTTACAGCATATTATATGCAACCAGCATTTTTTTTTTTTACTAGACCAGCATTGGAAGGGTTACACACAGAGGTTTAAAGTTCCATGGAGAGATATGCAGACACATCCGAAGTTCAGATAGATACATTTAACTAAATAGAATGTAACAAGTGAGAAAGGTTACACACTCTTTGGCTGTCCTCCAGCTCCTGCACAGTCAGAGAGAGTGAGTCACATTCCACACTTAGATACATTTATGTAAACAAAATGTATCTATGTAAGCTTCGGATGCGTCTGCAGTTCTCTCCAGGAACTTTAAAGCTCTGTGTGTAACCCTTCCAATGCTGGTGTAGTAAAAAAAAAATGCTGGTTACATATAATATACTGTAAATAATGTTTTAGAGCAAAGTTGAAATGCAGGGTTATATTCCGCTTTAATGTGCATTTGAAAGACTTTTGTTGAGCCTGTGTATGAGGCTTATGCTGGGCATACACAGCTCGATTTTGCCGCTTGATTCTCCCGCTCGATCGTTTCGCTGCTCGATTCCGCAGTCAATTCTCTTATCTTCCTTTTTCCATTCACTTCAATCTGGAATCAAGCGGCGAAACAATTGGGCGGGAGACCGGACATGTCAGAGATTATCTATAGAGCCATCTTAATTGCTCAAAATCGAGCCGTGTATTCCCAGCATAAAGGCCCATACACACGTCTTATTTTTGCGAACAACGGGTCGTTTGAACGTCCCGTCGTTCAGTCGTCCGCACGCAAAATCAGGAGTGTGTACAGACTGTCGTTCGTGTGTGTTATCATGCGAACGACGGTCTGTACACACTCCCGATTTGGCGTGCGGACGGCTGAACGACGGGAAGTTCAAACGACCCGTCGTTCGCAAAAATAAGACGTGTGTATGGGCCTTTAAGCCGCAGTGTAAGAGTCTGGAGAGACGCTGCTGATCTGCAGATAGGCTAGTAGTATATATTTATTTATTTATATTTCAGATCCTGTCTCCAGACCTCACATAATCCTAAACATGAGATAAAAGTCAAAGTTATAACTTTTATCTGTACTATCGGGCTTGTCCTCTTGGACATTTCCATGTACCCATTACGGTTTGATTGCAAAAAAAAAAAAATAGGCAAGCTAACACCATAACCCTAAAACCTGCTTGCATAAGGACATCCGAGGCGAAAACATTTTTTGAGATAAACAATTGTATCTATCCTCCTTCTCCTAAAAATGTCTTTTTTAGTTATTCCACAGTTTTATTTTATATTTAAATCTAATTTCTATGTTTTTACCGTTTCATGGCCTCTTCCCGATAACACATTCATTGAAGTATGCCAGAGCTAAAATCTATGAACTATTGACCTTTTTAAACTCTTTTCTGCTCTCAGAAGCCATTTTTTGCCAGGAAAGTGTTTTATGGCTTTAATTCCTTATCGGTGAGGGTTACGCTATAGTCTGACAGAAATTGTCACTTGCATACCTGATTTTTAACTCTTTCAGACATGGCCTAGAGTACTGATAAAAGTTATAACTTTATTAAAAAGCAAAATCTGGGTTCCTAACAATGTCACATGGAGGTGCGCAGCATTGGCCAAAACTGGCTGTGTCACTAGTTAGTCAATAAAGGATAAATATAGGGTGGTCATGGTCAATCCCCCACTATCCCTGATAGACACTTCACATGGTGGGGGGGGGGGGAGGGGAAGAGGGGCGGGTGTTGCTAGTCCTCAATCCCCAGTGACTGGCTGCAGGGCGGCCGTTCTGCCGACAGTTTCCCCGCCGTGTGGATCAGTCAAAACCAACCTTATCAGCCTGCCGACAGACTGTACACATGGACAAACTGTCAGCAGAACGGCCGCCCCGCGGGCGGGTCGAACGACCCGTCGTTTGAAGGAATCAGGCGTGTGTATGCGCCTTAAAGCCTCATACACACGCTCAACAAAAGTCTTTCAAATGCACATTAATCAAACAACTTTTGTTGTTGAAACAAACCAAAAAAGTGGTTTGCTATTGTTCAAACATCTGATAAGACGCAGCTCAAGTCAATCCAACTGATTGACTTGAGTTGCGTCTTATCAGTTGTTTGAACTGTAGCAAACAACTTTTTTGGTTTGTTTCAACAACAAAAGTTGTTTGATTAAAGCGGAATATAACCCTGCATTTCAACTTTGCTCTAAAACATTATTTACAGCATATTATATGCAACCAGCATTTTTTTTTTTTACTAGACCAGCATTGGAAGGGTTACACACAGAGGTTTAAAGTTCCATGGAGAGATATGCAGACACATCCGAAGTTCAGATAGATACATTTAACTAAATAGAATGTAACAAGTGAGAAAGGTTACACACTCTTTGGCTGTCCTCCAGCTCCTGCACAGTCAGAGAGAGTGAGTCACATTCCACACTTAGATACATTTATGTAAACAAAATGTATCTATGTAAGCTTCGGATGCGTCTGCAGTTCTCTCCAGGAACTTTAAAGCTCTGTGTGTAACCCTTCCAATGCTGGTGTAGTAAAAAAAAAATGCTGGTTACATATAATATACTGTAAATAATGTTTTAGAGCAAAGTTGAAATGCAGGGTTATATTCCGCTTTAATGTGCATTTGAAAGACTTTTGTTGAGCCTGTGTATGAGGCTTATGCTGGGCATACACAGCTCGATTTTGCCGCTTGATTCTCCCGCTCGATCGTTTCGCTGCTCGATTCCGCAGTCAATTCTCTTATCTTCCTTTTTCCATTCACTTCAATCTGGAATCAAGCGGCGAAACAATTGGGCGGGAGACCGGACATGTCAGAGATTATCTATAGAGCCATCTTAATTGCTCAAAATCGAGCCGTGTATTCCCAGCATAAAGGCCCATACACACGTCTTATTTTTGCGAACAACGGGTCGTTTGAACGTCCCGTCGTTCAGTCGTCCGCACGCAAAATCAGGAGTGTGTACAGACTGTCGTTCGTGTGTGTTATCATGCGAACGACGGTCTGTACACACTCCCGATTTGGCGTGCGGACGGCTGAACGACGGGAAGTTCAAACGACCCGTCGTTCGCAAAAATAAGACGTGTGTATGGGCCTTTAAGCCGCAGTGTAAGAGTCTGGAGAGACGCTGCTGATCTGCAGATAGGCTAGTAGTATATATTTATTTATTTATATTTCAGATCCTGTCTCCAGACCTCACATAATCCTAAACATGAGATAAAAGTCAAAGTTATAACTTTTATCTGTACTATCGGGCTTGTCCTCTTGGACATTTCCATGTACCCATTACGGTTTGATTGCAAAAAAAAAAAAATAGGCAAGCTAACACCATAACCCTAAAACCTGCTTGCATAAGGACATCCGAGGCGAAAACATTTTTTGAGATAAACAATTGTATCTATCCTCCTTCTCCTAAAAATGTCTTTTTTAGTTATTCCACAGTTTTATTTTATATTTAAATCTAATTTCTATGTTTTTACCGTTTCATGGCCTCTTCCCGATAACACATTCATTGAAGTATGCCAGAGCTAAAATCTATGAACTATTGACCTTTTTAAACTCTTTTCTGCTCTCAGAAGCCATTTTTTGCCAGGAAAGTGTTTTATGGCTTTAATTCCTTATCGGTGAGGGTTACGCTATAGTCTGACAGAAATTGTCACTTGCATACCTGATTTTTAACTCTTTCAGGCGGAGAAAGAAAAAAAGGAACACAGCCTAGTCATTTGTGTGCTTGGCACTGTGCATACACGTGTCTATCTCATCGTGTCACATGTCACCTCAGGTGTCCTTTAAGAAGATTGATTTTTGGAGACTTAACTTGTGAGTACGTCTACAATGTTATGCTTTCCACTGACCAACCACTAACACCAGATCTACTTCTTGGATACCAAGTAATCGCTGATTATTAAATAAGAGTTGTCAAAAAAACATAAAAAGTGGCTATTACCATTTGAGGAGATGGCCCTCTGCAAGGCTGTACTCTTCAGGGAGATTTGTCTCATCCAGGGTGTCAGAGGGTTGAAACAAGCGTAAAGCACCATTGGCTGATACCGGTTTGTTATAAAGCTGAAGTGCAGCCTTGGTTCTTTATTTAAGGGTGATCTGGGCAGCTTTTCAGCCACACAACCCCCCCCCCCCCCCCCCCTATCAACTAAACAAAACCTGTCCTCAACAGGTGCTGCTTCAAAAGTCAATGTGAACACTAGGACCTCAGCATAGGCTGCCATGTTGCTGGGGAAGGACTGTAACATCAGAATCCGGATGAGGAACCAGTAAAAATAAAACAAGATAATAGCCAGCAGCAGATTTTTGCATGCGGCTCTGCATCCTATACACAGACTATCCACTGCACACAATGCAATCTAATGCAACAGCGTCTCCTTCACAAAATGCCATGTCCCACTGTGGCATCTCCACCGATTTCCTGTCTTCTGCTCACAACTCAATCTCAAAGTAGATAGAAAACAGAGGCGGCAATAAACAGGGGTATAAAACAGTATAGGCTTGATTCACAAAGCGGTGCTAACCTACTTAGCACGTCTAAAGTCTTTAGACGCGCTAACCAGGGTGCTAAGTAGGTTAGCACCGGATTTCTCAATCAGATCACGCGCTAACTTTGCGCGCGTAAAGTTTTACGTGCGCAAAGTTTTACGCGCGCTAAGTCCCATAGGCTTTAATGGGCACTTCGTGCGGTGCGCCCTGCGCTCTGTGCAGTACGCGCGTAAAGTTTTACGCGCATAAAGTTTTGCGCGCGTAAAGTTTTATGCGCGAAAAGCTTGTTTAGACGTGCTAAGGGGGTTTTCACAGACGTGCTAACAGTTAGCACCGCTTTGTGAATCAAGCCCTATGTCTCTTCACAGAGACGACTGGTGCATCACTGACAACATACTGTTTTATATCCCTGTTTACTGCCTAATGAAACGCGTTATACCTGCAAAACGCGTTTCAACACTTTTTGGGAGTATATCAATAAACTTAGGTCATTTTGAAATTGATAGTTATTGGCCTCAATTCACGGAGCTTTATCAAACACTTTATCAAACGTTTGATAATTTACCTCATGGAGAAAATCTTATTTTGAATTCACTAAGTAGTTATAAATGTATTGAATGTTTTATCGATAAAACATTTGATAAATCTATAACACCTTAGAGAATTCAAAATTAGATTTTCTCCATGAGGTAAATTATCAAACGATTGATAAAGTGTTTGATAAAGCTCCGTGAATTGAGGCCATTTTGTGTCTTCTTTTAGGAGGTAAGTCCACCACTGACTTCCAAGCATTTTTAAGTATTTTAGTTCATTTTAGCCTTTTGGTGCCTCTGTTTTCTATAGACAAGAATTGTGTGAACCCCTGGTGGAGGGGTGATATACCCCCTTCTTTTCCAATGTACAGAGAGCGACTTCTTATTCCTGAGTGAGGACAGGTCTAATCTCCTCACCTGCCTATACAGTGGTTGCCTAGGAGGTAACCCTGGTTTGTGAGTATATCTTTCTCACACTTTAATATTCACCCATTTCCAGTACATACTACACTATATTACGCTCTCGGTGTTCCTTTTGTATTCAATCTCAAAGTAAACCTGTCTACATCAGAAACTAAAGTCATTCTCTGGGCTGTAGAGGTCAGTGCAGATGGCCATATACCAGTATCCTGGCCTGATGGGAGTTCAGTGGCCGGAGAGAAGGAATGCAGCCTGTTTATTTCCTACCTTGGTCAGACAGGAAGTCCAGCATGGTCTGGAGGAGGAAGGAGAGGTGGCGGACGCACAGCGTGGGGTTCCCCATCCTGCGGGAGGCGTAGACGAGCTCGTGGAGAAGACGCATCTGCACTGCGGCCCATCCTCTGTGCGCACCTGCAGCGAGAGCAACCCGAAACCATTCACAGATTGCCAAGCAGGACAAACACAACAGCAGCATCAAGAATATTCACAGAAACTGCAATACTTACCAACCGCTCAGATTCTCCTCTCTCGTAATTTTCTGCACTTCTGGAGGAATCTGCTGCTGCGTTACCAGGGCCGGATTAACCATAAGGCACTGTAGGCATGTGCCTAAAGGCACCTGATGATGGAGGGGGCGGCTCACTCCCCATCACTAGCTCCTCCCTCCTTCCTTATGCTGAGTTGCAAGTGGGGTGTTAATAAGAGTTTAGTCACCCGGCTCTCGGCATTCCATTTACAAGATCTCCCTTCAGTCTGTGCACCACTAACTACTGAGGGTACCTCTGGTTACCTAGTACTATGGGGCACCTGTAGTTACCTATGATGGGCAAGGGAAGTAAGGGAAAAGTGACAGCTGGGACAGCCAGCACACTTGCTGTGCAGTTCGGCGGGAGTTTGTAGGTTCCTGCAGTTTAGGGTGGCAGGACATCTGTGCCTATCAGCTCCTGTGGTGTAAATCCGGGCTTGTGCGTTACCCAACTCTACTCATAATCTATGCTGCAATAGTGTCTGAATCACACACCTGAAACCAGCATGCAGCTAATCAAGTGACACGTCCGTCTCAGCACCTGATCTGCATGCTCGTTCAGGGGCTATGGCTGGGCTGAAAGCATTCACGTCAGAGCAGAGCGCAGGAGAGCCAGGCAACTTGCATTTTTTAAAAGGAAATTAACATGGCAGCCTCTGTATACCTCCTAGGTCAATTGTCCATAAAGCCCATTTCTGTTCGGTATAAAACTGAACAATCTAGCCTTATATTGGGAATACACCATGCAATTCTCCGTCAGATAGATGGCTCAATAAATAAATCATTTCTAACAGGTCCAATCTGATTTCTGATAATTTTTTTTTATCGATTTGTATGTGAAGTGATCAGAAAATTGATCAGAAAAATGATCAAAATCAGGTCGGACCTGTCAGAAATTATCCATCGACACCCTCTATCTGACGGAAAATTGCATGGTGTATTCCCAGCATTACAGCATTTGCATATACAGAATGATTGTCACAGTCTTGCTAGGCTTTGGAAATATGTGTGCAGTCCTTTACAGCTGGAACAAGGTCCTCCAGGACCCCATGCTGAGACACAGAAGTGCGCCCCACATCCCTGTCACGCACTGTTTGCTATGAGACTAAGGGCCCCCAACCCCCCAAAACCTTAATTTCTAGTTATCTGGCTTTCAGTCACTGCCATGTATCCCCTTTTTCTTATTTCTTACTGCTTCAAACACAATAGGGGAATGATAGCTGAGTGAGTTGCGTGCCACCTCCTACACCACGCCCTGAGGCTGAAGCCTCTCTCGCCTCTGCCTCGGCCCAGCCCTGCGTTATAGCTTGGTCTGTGGACTTGGATTAGGTAGCAATTATTGGGTTCCTGGAGTCGGAGTCACCATAAACTGAGGAGTCGGAGTTGGAGTATTTTGTGCTGACTCCACAGCTGTGTTTCTAACTTTGCTATAAGTAGTATTAGTCGTCTTCTCCAGCTGCTCAGATCACCAACAAAGGCAGCTATCACATAAAGGAAGCGTTCTGTGCCCTACATATCGCTGCACAGCCAAAGACCTGAGAATGATTCAGACAAGTAGGAATTCTGTAACGATGTGATGCGTAACTTTATGTGAAATGCGTGCTTCCTGTTACCTTTACTGAAGTCTTTGGGGTCCAGCGATAAGCTATAGCCGGGTAACGTCTCCAGGAGGAGCTTGTAGCAAGCCTTCCAGCCGGGGTCCGGGATGGTGGGGGCCACACACTGCATGGCGGCCACTCTCTTGAAGAAGGCGGACTTGCGGTGGAAGCCTATGAGCTCATACAGCTCGGACAGAACGCTGTACCTCTGGATCTTCTCCTCCTCTGAAAGCTGAAATAAAATGATCAGTACTATCTGCACCACACAGGAAATGACATCAAAGATTTCCCACCGGGAAATAGGTGCAGCCCAGGAGTTCAAAGACCTTCCGTATATTCTTAACCCCCCTGGCATTGTGATTCTTTCCGGATTTTAGGGTGTGAAAGCGGTGCCATTTTTTTGCACCCTTTCAGACCCTAAAACCTGGAAAAAAATCATGCTGCCAGCGAGATCTGCAGCATGTTCCACAATCACTCACCTCACTGGCTCCAGCGCTGCAGTTATGCCTCCATCCTCCGAGAGGCGCTGTAACTCTAAAGTGAGAATGCCGGCTGTCGTCATGACAACAGGCGGCAGTCTCACCAGGAGGAAGCAGAGCGCCAGAGGAGAGGAAGAAGAATGGCTGCCGGCGTCGGGATCCCTTGGTAGGTGAATTAAAACGCCCGCTGCGCGCATTGCTCTGCACACAGCCTCCGGTGGCTACCCCGAGCACAGGTCGGGATTACCGCTCTGAGCTGCGGTTTTCCGCCCCGACCCTAGTTTGGGAATACTGCCAAGGAGTTTAAAATGAAGTTCCATGTCTGATAAAAATAATAATGCTATAAACATTACAAATTTTTCATGGTGGGGGGAAATTAATCATAGTGCTTTAAATGAATGCTCAGCTGCAGCTAAAAATTCAGTCATGCAATGTTGATCACTTGACCAGAGAAGAGGTGTACGGGTGCTTTGTTTCTGGCTTGGTGGGTGTGGCTCCTGACTGCATCATTCCCACTGCCAGTGGAAAGGAACAGGCTGAATCTCTTTGAGAAGACTGTAGCCAGTAGTGCATACAGCCTGTGGTACGGGAAGTGGCCGGTATTGGGGCTCCTGAACAGGTTATTTTACAAGCGATTTATCAGACGTCAATTAATCAAACAGCTTATAACCCCCAAAAAAACAAGATCTGCATTTATTTGCCTAGGCAGATTGCTACATAGTTATCTGTGTTGAAAGAAGACGTGACAAGGCATCATCTTATGCATCATGTTACTTTTGTCATTGTAATTACCAATTCCGTATTTTGTATATTGGTGTATACCAGAGTCTGTATTATGTACCCCATGTTTGTTTCTTACTCTGTACAATGTCATGGAATATGTTAGCGCTTTATAAATCAATAAAAATAATAATAATAATAAGCTCTCCTCTTTCGTTGTTCCTTTGTACAGGTTGTTCTTTTTACACTTAAATTTTTAATAGTTTACCATAAAGATGACAGTGCTATACAAATAAATCTAATATTACCCAGGCCTGGCATATACTGCAGTGCTACACGTCATTTATGTGAGTTATATTGTTCCCGCGCTGTGTGGGCGGGGAGGGGGCGGGGATAAGGTCAGAGTGGGCAGCGTAATCAGGTTAGAGTGAGCGGGGTGAGGGCACGGCAGGCTGTGCACAGCGCTCGCTGGGGGACGGAGGCTTCCATTCTCATCAGGGGAACAAGAGCACTGAAGCGTCACAAATGCATTATTGATCATTGAGGATTAGGGGTGATTCAGCGTATGGACGTCATCAGGCCATTCACTTCCAAACAGGCGCTAAAAACTTCCACAGCTGCTAAACTGGAAAAGCCGAGCTGAATGCCAAGGCAGGAAAAGGACAATCCCGGCGCTGCATAAAATGTCCAACAATTACAATGCTGTAACCGCTGTTCCCAAAATAACAGCTTGCAGAAAAATACTGAACAAGCAGTAATACTGTATGCTAGTGCAGGGCGACCAGCAGAGCGCTAGTGCCACCTAGTGTCTGATCGGAAATACAGCAAATGATATGAGGTCATTTCACTTTTCTACAGCTCTGACAAATTTGGACACTTAGGGCCTGATTCACAAAGCGGTGCAAACACTTTGCACGCCTGTGAAAAGCCCTTTATCACGCCTAAACTTAGTTTAGGCGTGATCTGAAGGAATTTGCGCGAACTCCCGCGCGCAAAGTTGTGCGCGCGCAGCACACCGTGCTTCGCGCGAAGCCCCCATTAAACCCTATGGGACTTTGCCCACGCAAAACTTTGCGCGCGGGAGCTTCGCGCGAATTATAGCACAAAGCGGTGATAACTTTGCTAGTGCAAAAGTTATCACGCCTGAAGTCTTTTAGGCGTGATAACTGAGTTATCACCGCTTTGTGAATCAGGCCCTTAGAAAACATTAGCAGGACAGCGGCCGGGGCAGCATGGCAGCGTCACAAGGCAGATTCTCCAAAGATTTCATGCTGAAATCGCTCGGGAATCGTCCTGTGGGTTTATGGCAGCCAACAGCTCTCTCAGAGAGAGATCTGTCTCTTGGTCAATCGGCTGCCAAAATCACTAGATCTATGGCTACCATTAGAGACCGAATCTTCAGAGCTTACAGAGAAACTGTCCTTAAAGGACCACTATCGCAAAAAAAGTAGGCAGTTAAAATCTGACAGAACCGACAGGTTTTGGGCCAGTCCATCTTCTCATGAGGGATTCTCAGGGTTTTCTTTGTTTTCAACAGCATTTCCTGAACGGCAGTTGCAAAGTCTAATTGACAAAATAGTGTGCAAGTGAGTAGGGAGGCTGGCTGGTATCTTACTATTTTGGCAGTTAAACTGCTGTTCAGGAAATGCTTTGGAAAACAAAGTTAACCCGGGGAGCCCCTGTGAAGAGATGGACTAGTCCAAAACCTGTCGGTTCTGTCAGATTTTAACTGCTTACTTTTTCATCGGAGTGGTCCGATAAGATCCGATGAGGCGAAAAATATATCACTAACAACGCTAACACTTTGTTCATCCTCACCCTTACCTGATCCAAGTCTACAATAGTGAAAGTACATTATTTTTTTTTCCTGATTCCCTACCCCGTTAATGTAATTAATAAAGAAATATATATTTGTAGAAGTGGCATGATCTTAAAGTCTTTCAAGGATCTGAGGACAGCTAAAGGGGGTGTCTGTCGGGGGGCCCCAGGGCCGGTCCTCTCATGAAGCAAGGTGAAACATTTGCAACAGGCGCAGAGATTTCAGGGGCAGCATGTTTGTACTGTGTGTACCTTCTTGAGGTGGAATGGAGTGGCTGAGGGTGAGAAGTTTGTTTGTCACAGACAGAGGCGTAACTAGAAATCACTGGGCCCCCTGCAAAACTTTGGATGGGGCTCCTCCCCCTCGTTATCTGCACAGGTAAACTATGAACCAATGTTATTCAGTTGGCTAGTGCGCACTTGAATGTGTTTTCCCATGCAGACAAAACAGACACCTGTGAAGCACTGCAGGCATTTTCTCTATCAATTACATTAGCTTCTGTGATAAACCGTGCATGTTTCCCGCATACAGACACACATGGCATGAAGAAAACACATACAGAAAACTGACAGACGAGTGTGCTCCCAGCCTCAGCTTATTACACTCACTCTGTCCATCTCTGATGGAGCAGAATTGGCTCAGCAGACTCCTCCAGCATCACTACAGTACACAGCACTTGGGGAGGGGTAGAGAGGCTGGGGGCCGGGCACAGTACACAAGATCCTGCTGCAGACTGAATAGGGACTGTCTACAAAACATTGTATGATTCCTAATCAATGGTTGAGCAGATGCAGTGAGTAGAACAATTGTGCAGAGAGCAGGAACTTCTCCCCCCACGGGGCCCCCTGCAGCTTCTGGGCCCCCTGAAGCTGCATCCCTTGCAGGGTCTATTGTTACACCCCCAGTGTGCTATGTGTTTAGCTGCAGCATGTCATGTCACATCTCCCCTGTGCATAGACTTCGGACAGCGGTGGGGGATGGACTCGCGTGACCATGCGTGCACGGGGTAGCGCCCATGCACATTGCTGGGGGGTCGCGGCCATGGCCTAGCGCCTGTTTTTTAATAGGCGGGCCTTTTTACAAGTGCTGAAATAATTTATCAGTTCTGGAGGAACTTCACTTGCCCACATAGCCCTCTATGGACATGCATCCATGTGCATACTTGTAAAGAAGGGCGCAGGGTGAAGAGAAAAAACAGCTCACCCTGCTGTAGCAAATGTCCAGGTGGAATTAATTACCATTCCCCCTCCAAGGCGCCATACAGTGGGGGGTAAGAAGCAATTCGCCATCCAGCTGTTGCTGGCGGCTGAATTGCGTTTTTTCTTAATTTGGGCTTCGTCTTTTGCCAGCACTCAAATCACTCACTAAGCACCACTATAGCTGTAATTCCTATTACAGCCTATGGCTGCGCCCATCGCCGCCCGTTTTACCTGACCTGATCCACGTACTCTTTTCCATGCAGTGTGTATGCAGATTGCTTTATGCTGGATATAGACTTAAAGAGACTCCGTAACAAAAATTGCATCCTGTTTTTTATCATCCTACAAGTTCCAAAAGCTATTCTAATGTGTTCTGGCTTACTGCAGCACTTTCTGCTATCACAGTCTCTGTAATAAATCAATGTATGTTTCCCCTGTCAGACTTGTCGGCCTGTGTCTGGAAGGCTGCCAAGTTCTTCAGTGTTGTGGTTCTGCTATGAACTCCCCCTTCCAGGCCCCTCTATGCACACTGCCTGTGTATTATTTAGATTAGGGCAGCTTCTCTCTTATCTTTTACAAGCTGGATAAATCGTCCTCTGAGCTGGCTGGGCTTTCACATAGTGAGGAATTACAGACAAGGGCAAAGCTATTTGCAGGAAGAAAAGAGCAGCCTGAAACTTCAGTGCATGAGAGCTGCAGGGGGAAAGAAACACACAAATGATCTCTTGAGATTCAAAAGGAAGGCTGTATACAGCCTGCTTGTGTATGGATGTATTTTCTATGTGTGGACATACTGTACATCAACCTACTTCCTGTTTTGGTGGCCATTTTGTTTGTTTATAAACAAACTTTTTAAAACTGTTTTTAACCACTTTTAATGCGGCGGGGAGCGGCGAAATTGTGACAGAGGGAAATAGGAGATGTCCCCTAACGCACTGGTATGTTTACTTTTGTGCGATTTTAACAATACAGATTCTCTTTAAACTCCGAGTGAATGTAAGTAAACCTGGGTTTACCTGGCGCAGATTAATGTAGACAACATTCTGCAGGAACTCAGAAGCCTCCATGCTTTTCTTCTGTATCGCCAGCACTCGCACGGCCTTTACACACGCCTCCAGCTCAATGACGCCCGCCGCCTTGGACTAGAGGACAAGAGAGGAATTACACAACTCCAGCCAATAAAAAAAGATGGTGCGCTTCATCGACAATGCATTCAATCCACTTGTATTTAAGCCAATCTATTAATTCACAGGATGTGAAGTGATGTCACCGAGCAGCTTATCCATTCACTAGTGACCAGTGACATCACTGAGAACGCAGCCTATCCACTCACTAGAGACCAGTGACATCACTGAGAATGCATCTTATCCATTCACTAGAGACCAATGACATCACTGAGAATGCAGCCTATCCATTCACTAGAGACCAGTGACATTACTGAGAATGCAGCCTTTCCATTCACTAGAGGCCAGTGACATCACTGAGAATGCAGCCTATCCATTCACTAGAGGCCAGTGACATCACTGAGAATGCAGCCTATCCATTCACTAGAGACCAGTGACATCTCTGATAATGTCGCCTATCCATTAACTAGTGGCCAGTGACATCACTGAGAATGCAGCCTATCTATTCACTAGAGGCCAGTGACATAATTGAGAACGCAGCCTATCCACTCACTAGAGACCAATGACATCACTGAGAACGCAGCCTATCCATTCACTAGAGGCCAGTGACATCACAGAGAATGCAGCCTATCCATTCACTAGAGACCAGTGACATCACTGAGAATGTTGCCTATCCATTCATTACAGACCAGTGACATCACTGAGAATGCAGCCTATCCATTCACTACAGACCGGTGACATCACTGAGAAAGCAGCCTATCCATTCACTAGAGACCAGTGACACCACTGAGAATGCAGCCTATCCATTCACTAGAGACCAGTGACATCACAGAGAATGCAGCCTATCCATTCACTAGAGACCAGGGACATCACTGAGAATGTTGCTTATCCATTCACTAGAGACCAGTGACATCACTGAGAATGCAGCCTATCCATTCACTAGAGACCAGCGACATCACTGAGAATGCAGCCTATCCATTCACTAGAGACCAGTGACATCACTGAGAATGCAGCCTATCCATTCACTAGAGACCAGTGACATCACTAGGAACACATCCCATCGTTTTTTGGTTCCTCTGAAATATTACACAATGTATTGTTAACTGTTCGACTGCAGTTCCAGTCCTCCTACCTTCCCATAGAAAGAGATAGCTTCTTTGTACTTTTCTATTATATCATCAGGACTCAGACAGTTCTTGGCACGTCCGATCTCCATGCTGGCATCCATATTTATCCCGTTGGTGGACAAGGCCCCTTATCAGAGAACAAAAACAAAATGTAAAGTTAGTTGTTGCCGTTATTGTGAATTATAAATTGTATAGCACTATTGTGTTACCTTTTCTGACAAGCTTATGATTTGCTATAGGTAGCATTGGCGGTCACTGCCTCATCCACTAACCCCTGTGTCTCCCCCCTAATGTCTCTAACCCACTACCCTCTAGGTTATAAGCTTGTACAGACAGGCACCTCTCTCTAGGGGTGTCCAAACTTTTTGGACCAAGGGCCATATCACTGTTCTTGAGATTGTTAGGGGGTCAAACTAAGAAAATTAAACACTTTTTTTTCTAATTGCTCCCTAGATACAGTATTCCTATTACAGTTTTGTCAAATAAAACATAAAACATTTCCACAAGAAATAAACCATATGCCATGTGTGCAGTCAGCATGTCCCCTTCAGAGTGCAGTGGTGGCTGCTAGCGAGTGGCTGCTGCTGATATAGTAGTGGCTGCTGCTGGCATTTGTAGCATTACTCATCAAGTTCAGGCCCATGTCCCTGTTCTTCCTCCCTCCTCACTGGGACGTCTGCAGCCATTTTCTGTTGTCCCATAGGGATCATTATTAGAAATTATTATTAGAAATAAAAAAATGTCTGACATCTTCCAGTGTATACTGAGTGTACACTCCAGCTGCCCTTTCTTTGTAGTTCTATTCTAATTCCTATGGGACTACAGGAGAGCGGAGGGGAAGGAAGAACGGTGAGATATATTGAAGTAACATAATAAATATTTAACAGCTTTGGTCATCTTAAAGAGACTCTGTAACATTAAAAAGATCCCCTGGGGGGTACTCACCTCGGGTGGGGGAAGCCTCCGGATCCTAATGAGGCTTCCCACGCCGTCCTCTGTCCCACGGGGGTCTCGCCGCAGCCCTCCGAACAGCCGGCGACTGTGCCGACTGTCAGTTCAATATTTACCTTTGCTGGCTCCAGCGGGGGCGCTGTGGCGGCTTTCCTCTCCGAACTACACGGAAATACCCGATCTCATTCGGGTCCGCTCTACTGCGCAGGCGCAGGAAACTTGCGCCTGCGCAGTAGAGCAGATCCGACGGCGATCGGGTATTTCCGTGTAGTTCGGAGCCGACAGCCGTCAGAGCGCCTGCGCAGGAGCCAGGAAGGTAAATATTGACGTCACCGCTGCACGGACTCCACGGAGGGCTGCAGCAAGAACCCTGACGGATGGAGGACGGCGTGGGAAGCCTCATTAGGATCCAGAGGCTTCCCCCACACGAGGTGAGTACCCCCCAGGGGATCTTTTCATGTTACAGATCTTCTTGAGGGCCCATTCACACTAGAAATCGCTAAACGCTAAAGCAAAACGCTGAGCGTTTTTCTGGCGTTTTTTCCTAGCGATTTTTCACTGTATAGAGAGCGTTTTTTCAGCGATTAGCGTTTTGCGGTTTTCTAGTTCAATTCAAATACTTTTATTGAAACGCTAATCGCTCCAGAATCGCTCAGAAAACGCTGCATGCAACGCGTTTGCGTTTCAGCAAATCGCTAAACGCTTAGATGAGAACACTTACATACACTTTCATTGTGCACAGGTTTTTCAAATCGCTAGCGATTTTCAGCAAAGCTGAAATCGCTCTGAGAACGCACAAGTGTGAATGGGCCCTTAAGAACATGAATTTAAAAAGATGCTTTACCAAACTCTCATTCCTGGGTGCCTGAACCTATGATCCTGAGATCAAGAGCCCCATTCTCTAAGCCATACGATATAGGGTGCCTTTATCTATGTTCCCCACTGAGCTTTTCAAGGCCATATTTATACTCTTGTGAGTTTCAGGTCGTCACTAGAAAGACATATCTAGACATATCTTGTCACGTGGTGAGCCTGACCTTGAATCTGAGCCAACTTGGAATATACACTTTGCAAGTACATGAACTGTATTCTCAGGGCCCGTTTCCACTGTAGCGTTACGAAATCGCCGGCGAATCACCGCAGGCAAATCGCATGCGGGTGCGATTCCGCATGCGTTTTTTGCCGCGATTTCGCATGCGATTTCGCATAGGTAAGGCTGTATGCGATTTTAACCATGTCACTGCCTGTGTGAATTAACATGGGTACCTATGCGAAATCGCGGCAAAAAACGCATGGGGAAAACGCATGCGATTTCCCTATTAAATACATTGTGTGCGATTCGCCTGCATTCCACACGCAGGCGAATTCTGAGGCCCCTATCCTGCAGATTTTTTCTGCACAGAAAAACGTGCGGGGAAACGCACAAGTGGAAACAGTCCCATCCACTTCTACTGACTGTGCGGATCCGCATGCGTTGCCCGCATGCGGATTCGCGATAGTGGAAACGGGCCCTCAAGGTTGAAACAGCGTTCAATTTAAAGTTTAACCACAGTTCACTCATAATTCATTTTTAAGTAGGTCAAAGGTACACCAGTTTAACTAAGAAAGTCATAAGATAAAATATTCTTGTGACAGTAAAAAGTTGGCCCTAAACAATGATGCACATAACGCAACGGCCTGAGGGCCGGATGCAATTAAAATCGCACAAGAGCTTTGGGGGCCACTGGAAAATGCTCAGTGGGCTACATTTTGACCTCGCGCCAGACATTGGACACCCCTGCTCTAGGGTTTCTTGTTTTTGCGAACAGGTACCAGTACTGGTGTCAGACCACATGTCAACTATGAATGTATTTGCATTTGTGTTGCTGGATTGTACAATGTGTTAAACTGCTGATGCATCTATGCTCCCCACTGTTTGATGTTTTGTATCATGTACAGCGCTATGGAAGATGTTGGCGCTACATAAATAAAATAAATAACAATGAGATTCTTATTTTTTATACGTCCGACTTTGGATTCCGATTAAAAATCTTAGCAGCATGCAGTACGTTTTTAAATCTGAATCCAAAATCGGATCAAATTATAAAAAATAAATAAAATTAAAAAAAAAAAAAAATCAGAATTGCATGTAGTGTGCAAGAGGCCCAAGTAATATAACTGTGTGTCTTGTCAGATAATGGAGGAGGAAGTACTGTAGGATTAGTAAGTAGCCGCCCATACAATACTCAATTTGCGGCATCGGTATCCAGTCGATATGATCAAGATGATCGAACCTGGCAGAGAGCGGCAGCCTGATCAATAGTTTAAATCAGTTTCCGGCTGAAACGATCAATGCGCATACTGGACAGAGCTCGCTCGAAAGGGGTCAGTCGGGTGGGCGGCGATAGCGGGGTTTGATATTAAAAAAAAAATGGGCCCAAGAGACCCCCGGCCACTCTCTTCCCAAGCATAATGGATAGGGATGGTGAATGAAATGCAAATAATTTAGAGCTGATGCAGTATTATGCAAATTTATGAACACGAACCAATCAAATCCTGCTGAGGTAAAATTCGATTGGTCCATTTTCAAGCTGCATTAATTTGCATATGAAATTTGCATGATACTGCATCAACTTGAAATGATTTGCATCTCACTGACCATCCCTACTCCCGGGGCTCCAGGTGTGGAAGCATCTCACCTGTACGCTGGGACGAGTCCTGTACTCCTCTACTGCCTTCTCTACATTGGCACCGGAAGAGCCTGTACCACGTGACCTCGTCTCACGCACTGACGTCAGCTACATAAGACGGGGCCACGCTGTACTTTTGCATCACTTCAGGTAAGGTTTTAGGCTTGGTTCACACATAAAAAGGTGACTTCCGTTGCGTCGCACCATAACGTCGCAGTATGGGAGTCTCCATAGACCTTTCATTGCATGGCGGGGGGGGGGGGGGGGGGGGGTAAAAATACTGCGCCACCTCAGTGTGAAAGGGCCCTAAAGAGCAAAGACAGTGTGCAGCATTTGTGCAGGAGGATTCAGCGCCAGGCACACACAGCTCTCCCACAGAGTCAACTGCTGAGAAACTACTGTATATACAGCATCACCCACAGACCCAGCAAAGGCAATGTATACTTACCCGGGTCAATCAGCACCTCCTGCGCCCCTGCCAGGAGGAAAAACAAAAAGAACAAATCAGTGTTAGGTCCGAAGTGGGCCATATTATGCAAACTATACTATAAGAACTCCATGGGTCTTATGGTGCCCATACATGGTACAATTTTTTTCATCCAATCTTATCATTTCTATGTAGTATAAGGGTAAATTAAGTGAATATACTCAAAGGATAATATAGGCAGTTCCCTTATATTACATAAAAATGGTAAGATTGGATGAAAAAAATTGTACCATGTATGGGCAGCATTACAAACATAAAGCAATGTGAACCTTCAGACTTGTAAATGTTTCAGGAGACTGTTAGATTATGACATATTTGTTTCTAACAGCATCATAGGCATTAAATACATTGAAAAAGCTTTCTTGTAGCAGTTAAAGAGAATCTGAAGGTAAATTTAGAAGAAGAAAAAAAACATACTTACCTAATGAGAGGGAAGGCTCTGGGTCCTATAGAACTTTCCTGTTCCTCTCACTGGGCCAAATTTATCAAGTGTGTCGAGACAAAATATTAGTAGGTTTTTAGAAATCCATGCAGAACTGTCTCAGACATCCTAAGAAATCACTAAATAGTGCAGATTCCTTCTTAAACTGTTAGGAAAAGGAGGAGTTAGGGATGTCTCTGACAGTGCAGTGTGTGAGGGGAATTGCTGTTGCTGAGGTAACCAACACTTCTGCTGTCAGCAGGCGCTGAGTGAGGGGGAAGGAGCCCTTCACAAATCATTACTAGCCTGCACTATCTGTAGAACTGCTATTGAGCACTTAATCTGCAGCAGTTTAGAAATGGATTTGCACTTTTCTTAATTAACTACCTGTAGTGCAGCTCTAGAAATCCACGCTAAACTGACGGTATTATGTAGACTTTGGGAAGTTTCTTACTATCATGCAGAACAGTTCCTCTGCTGGTTAGAACCGTTTTAGAAGAAAAAAAACTGTCAGTAATGCTTTGATAAATCTGTCCCACTGTCCCTGCTTTCCAGGGCTGGCTCTTCCGTTCGTTACAATCTCCTGCTGCAGGAGGCTTTGGAAGTCTTCAGGAGCCCAAGTCCCCCTGGAAGACAGACGGCTCTTTACTACGCATGCGCGCAAAAGCATGCTCGCACATGCGCAGTATGGAGCGTCCCGGCTTCGGGAGCACTTGGGCTCCTGAAGACTTCCGAAGCCTCGGGCAGCAGCAGAGAGCAGTATTCAACCAATCAGTCAGAGACTGCTAACGGGTGATGAAAGCCAGCTGTGGAACAGGAAGACTATAGGACCCAGAGCCTTCCCTCTCCTTAGGTAAGTATGTTTTTTTTTTTTTTTTTTCTTTAATTTAGCTTGAAACTCTCTTTAAGGCTGGTTTCACACCAGAACGTTGCGTTTTAGGGGACGTTATGGTCGCATAACGTGCCCCTAACACAACGCCTGGTGCTCTCTTCTGTGGACGTCAGAGTGAGCCGCGTTCTGCAGCTCACTCTGGCGTCCGTGATGCGTACTCTTGGACGCATGCGGCATCACGTGGTCCCGCCCGGCCAATCGCCGCACAGAGCGGCCGTTCCAAGAAGTAAACACTGCACGTCACTGAGTGCAGTGAATATTAATTAGCCATGTGCCTGGCCGCTCTCCGCTCCTCCCCAATGTTACTGAGCATGTGCAAGCAGTTTAACGCGGCTCTGCCGCTTACAAAGTACTGCATGCAGTACGTTGACTTATGGCGCAGCGTTACTGTGTAACGCAACGTGGCCAGTGTGAACAGCCCATTGATTTTTCAGTACTGTGCGGTGGGCTGCGTTACAGGCTGCACTAACGTGCGCCTGTAACGTCCCACTGTGAAACCAGCCTAAAAGTACAATCAAATGCTTAAACCATTCCATTTATAAGTAAAAGCATGTTCCTTCCATTGTTTATATTACTGAAATGATTTATTACTGCTCCTATATGCTGAACTACAGACAGAATCTGCACAGGGATGATATTATATGGTACCAGATGTAGCTGATTGGAGCCTAATAGCTGCAATCGGCTGTCCAATGAGCTGGCCCGGATTTCTGCAAAGGCCTCAGAGGCCACGGCCTAGGGCGATAAAATCAGATAAGATCAGAAGGGCGGCATGACTTGGAGAGAGAAGAGGTCATATGTCAAAGTAAATCATCTCCTCTGTTCCCGCAGCGCAGCCAGCCAGCGCCCTGCTCTGCACTAATAGAGGAATTCCAGAGTTCCCCAATCCCTGCACCTCTTACTTCCTGATGTGTTATAACAATCAGGATCAATCATAACTGTCACCTGATGATCCAATTATTTATATGGATCGACATACAGTACAATTGGATGTGAGAAATACCAGGGATTTACATTACAAAGAAGATAAAACTAAGTTCCGCTGAGTTCTAATGCAGGCATTCACAAACATTTCTACTAGTTTCTTCGCCTTCTCTTTTAGAGCTGTGACACTGTTTGACCCCAGCAGTTGTAAATTACACTTTCTTATCTAGGCCTAATTTATTGCTTTCTTTTCTTCTTAGCCAGTGATCTGGTCTCTGCTTAAGTTAACTCTTTCCTGACTCATTTTCTGTCCTTCATCTCCGACCATCTATGAGAACTGCTGAAGCCTGGAATAAAAATGCTGTATGCTTCTCTTTCATTGCTAAACTGTCACTGTCACCTGAGCTGTTACTACCTCTATGCTAGTGTGTATGGTTTGGCATCCTTCTGCTTTCCTGTAGCATTAGAGCATTCTACCATCTTAGCCATCAGTAAAAGCAGAGAGTTTTTAATCAGGATGATACCATTTATTGGCTTAAAAGAAAAAGAGTAATCTTTCTGCTAATAAGCCTTCTTCAGACTTTGTTCCTGTATACTATCTATATGTTAAAGCACACCGCCATATGTACATTCAGCATTCAAAAGAGATACGTAGATTTTTCAGCAAATATAAATAAATGTCATTCAGATGCTTTAAAGTGGAGCTGAACTCTTGCACAGGACAGAAGGAAACCATGCAGAGACATGCACAATGTGTGTATTTAGAGAGCCTTTCGAATTCTTCCACATCTGTGTCTAATCACAAATTTGATATCTTCCCTGTGTCACCTGGCTGCCACAGCATATAAGCTTATTTTAAAGCACAAGATGTTAATATATTTGCTTCCATGAAAGTAGGAATTAGACACACTGTCTATTTATTGCAGGATTTGTATCAGCTGTAACAAAGAAATGTTTTTTCTTTAAAGGTTATGTTGTTGAGTATCTTTTAGAGCAGAGAGGAAGTTCTGAGTTCAGGTCCACACTAATTACAACCAAACATCCAAAGTTGGTCTTGACAGGATGTTTGCTGCTTACCTGTTCTCTGTTTTGTTTGGGCTTTTCTCCATTGCACTGCCCTGCCACCTGTTTGTGGCTCCAACTGCAGCCAGTCGCACAGAGGACAAAGAAGCAGCGCATGCTCTGGTCACTCGCGCTCCCTGTCACCTGTCTGTGGCTGTGACTGCAGCCAGTCGCACAGAGGACAAAGAAGCAGCGCATGCTCTGGTCACTCGCGCTCCCTGTCACCTGTCTGTGGCTGTGACTGCAGCCAGTCGCACAGAGGACAAAGAAGCAGCGCATGCTCTGGTCACTCGCGCTCCCTGTCACCTGTCTGTGGCTGTGACTGCAGCCAGTCGCACAGAGGACAAAGAAGCAGCGCATGCTCTGGTCACTCGCGCTCCCTGTCACCTGTCTGTGGCTGTGACTGCAGCCAGTCGCACAGAGGACAAAGAAGCAGCGCATGCTCTGGTCACTCGCGCTCCCTGTCACCTGTCTGTGGCTGTGACTGCAGCCAGTCGCACAGAGGACAAAGAAGCAGCGCATGCTCTGGCCACTTGCTCTACCTGTAATTTCCTGCTCCTGCCCAGATGTGCACAGCAACCGAGGCCAGTACAGTGTTATGCATTCTTGACGAGTACCGATCATACATCAGCGTAATTTCTCAAGTATGCATTCCCAAAACACTATCGGCTGCTGTGCACATTCGAGCAGGAGCGCAAATTTCCATCGTGAGAGGACAGAGCATCCACTGATTCTTTGTTCAATGAGGGGCACAGCAGCACAACTGAAATGAGCCCATTCAAACCAGTGATCGCTAGTCAGATAGTTGGACAGAATGTTTTTTGGTGGTGGTGGTGGCGGGGGGGGGGGGGGGGGGGGGGGGGGTTGGGGGGCGCTTGGTGACAGCAGGCCTAGGGCACTAGTAAGTACAAATCCGGCCCTGCCAATGAGGTACTAACATCTCTGAGCTGATGAAAATCTGAGGCTGGGAGCACACCAAGCAGTGCAAACACTATGTGTTTTCTGCACTATGCGTTTTAATTTCTTTGTTGGGTTTTTGTTGCATTTTTGTAGGCGTTTACATTTTGCATTTGCGTGTTGGCAGGTTTTTTTTTTATGATCAATGGAGTAAAATACAGTCTCATATTTAAAGAAAAACTTCAAACAAAAATTTAAAAAAGCATGTAAAAACACATTCCTCTGCATCTCCATTCAGATACAGAATGTGCTTCTTACATTTGTTTTGGAAAATTATGCAGCAAGTTGTGTGTTTTCAAAAACATATATGTGTTTTCACATGCAAAGACTTTACTTAGCGCTGGTGTTCCTAGCCTGATTGCTCCATTTCCAACCTGCATAACTAGCATATAATTTACATCAACTAGCAATCATGAACATCTCACTGACTGCCCAATACTCCACATGTCGCTGGACGTACCTGGCCTGTGCCTCTTGCTGGCCTCCGCAGGAAGCGATATATTCTGGGGGCGGCGGCTCCCCATCTTCCCTCCGGTCCCTCCAGGGTAATGGTGAATGACGGAGGCGGAGCACAATCCCTCCAGCGCAGCTGCAATCACCAGAGATCGGGACAGCGTTATGGAAGAAAATCACTGGAGGTTATATAATCAGGACAGGTATCATGTATTAGTCCTACTTCAGGATTACATCATTCTTCTGGGTTATATTCCTTCCCTTTTGCTTCATTTTTTGGAATCAGGGAAAAACACCTCAAAATTTACCACTTAACCCCCTTGGCGTTATGATTCTTTTCGGATTTTTAGGTCTAAAAGCATGCTTTTAGATCCTCAAACCTGGAGAAAATCATGCTACTAGGGAGATCTGCAGCAGCCCAGCACTCACTCACCTCCCTGGGATCCAGTGCTGCAGTTTTACCTCCATCCTCCGGGTGGCGCTGTAACCTTATGGTGAAATTGCCGGCTGTCATCACGGCGACAGACGGCGATCCCACCAGGGGGAAGCAGAGCCTCAGAGGAGAGGAAGAAGAATGGCGGCCAACGTTGGCCTCCTCCGGGAGGTGAGTTAAAACGCCCGCTGCACGCATTTCTCTGCATAGACCTCCTGTCAGTTAGCACGAGTTCAGCTCGGGCTTACCGCTCCTGGCATGCTTTTTCCACTCCGAGCTGAACTCGTAATTACCGCTAAAGGAGGTTAAAAGACACCTGACCCAGGACAAAGCTACCTTAGGTAAATAAAGAGGAATGTTCACGCTGTATCCACATACCTCTGTGCGTTGTCCGTTCCTCTCCTCCTTCCCCCCGATCCGTGTAATCGCTCCTTGGAAAATCTGACTTCTGGCTAAATACATATTTTCAGACAGGAAGAGGCGGGCTTGCTGATCGAAATACTTCACCGGGGACAGCAGGGGAACGAGGGGAGGGAGAGAGAACCGGGAAAGCACATGGGATCCAGAGCCTTTCCTTATATAAGTACATATTTTTTTAGTCGCTTCAGGTGTACCTTTATGGAGGGAAAAAAAAGCATGTATACATATCTGAGGCTTTGTCCAGCCCCCCTTAGGACGGTGGCTCCCTCACCCTCCTCCTGGGTGGGCCCGATCCTCTTTTAGCTGTCCAAATAAATCTTCCAACTGAAACCCAGCTACACACACACCCCTTATCTTCCTGTAGCCAGGAGCATACTGTGCCTGCTTCAGTACACTGCAGCGGCGGGAGCACGACAACAACATGCACAGTAAGTGGCGACAGGCGGCGATTGGAAGATATACCTGGACGGCCAGTGGTGAATTGAGGTGACACGGGAGGACGGCGAGGGGGCCAACGGCCTAAGGGGGACTGGAGAAAGACCCAGGTGTGTTTTTCCCTTCATTTCAAGTTTCCTTTTAAACAATACTAGTTGCCTGGCAGTCCTGCTGATCTCTCTTGCATCAGTAGTATCTGAATCACAAACCTGAATCAAGCATGCAGTAAATCCAGTTACATTTTAGTCAGAAGTACCTGATCTGCTGCATGCTTGTTCAGGGACTATGGCTAAAAGTATTGGGGGCAGAGGATCAGAACGACAGCCAGGCAATGTGCATTGTGTAAAAGGAAATAAATATTTCAGCCTCCATATCCCTCTCACATCAGGTGTGCTTTACTATATACACCAAGTTCTAAATGAATATGCAAATGATATTTCCCTCTGATTTTCCTAAGTAGTGGATGCAAGTGGCAGTCAGCATCATCTTTTAGTTATCAACCGTTATCAGGGGTAGGGAACCTATGGCTCGGGAGCCAGATGTGGCTCTTTTGATGGCTGCATCTGGCTCACAGACAAATCAGTAGGGTTGATTCACTAAACTACACAGCTCAAGCAGCACAGCTCAGTGTGGCAGCGCAAGTAACATTTTCAAAGTAGGTACGTTACTGCTGTAGCATGCACTACTAACTTACTTGCGCTACCCCAAAACTAACGGCTCTCCAATTGTCCCAATCTGGATCCTGTCAGGTCCAGTGACTTTGTAGGATGAGATCCCTGCACTTTGATTGGCCCAATAGGGTGCCAGTCACTTGACAAGCAGCCTATTGGGCCAAAGTGCGGGGATCTCTTCCTACAAAGTGAATCAACCCCCAAGTCAGATAGCTAATCGTACAAGCTGTTAGTTGGTATTTCTCCTGTCTGGTTCTCGGGGAAATTGCTGATGTTGCTGAAAACCAAGACAAGCTGAAGACTTGTCTGACACTGCCGCTGCCCGGCGGATCAACTGTATACACATCACCATGGCATGAGGGACATGAGCCCTCTGCCGCGCATTGTCCCAGTATGAAACATACTGTATGGCTCTCACGGAAATACATTTTAAAATATGTGGAGTTTATGGCTCTCTCAGCCAAAAAGGTTCCTGACCCCTGCGTTAGAGGATAATTCCAAAGTTACTGAACAAACCTGATCAAACCTCCTCATGATAACAGGATTTTTTGAAAAAAAAAAAATTAAAATGCAATGTTCCTAATTATTACGCACAACAGAGTTTTAAAACATTTTATAAGGCTGTAAAGATCTGAAAATGGTAATTTGTTGAATTTGCAGTATTAGGAGGTCATATTTACTATAATCAATGCAATTTCAAACAAAAACATTTTAACAGGTCAAGTTATATATATATATTAACATATGACCCCTTATTTGATAGCAGCTTCAGAATTCTATCATCCATTGAATTTTTTTTTTTTTGAGTTTCTGCTTGAATTTCTTTGCAGGCTGTCAGAATAGCATCTCGGAGCTGATGTTTGGATGTAAACTGCCTCCCACCCTCATATATCTTTTGCTTCAGGTTGCTCCAAAGGTTCTCACTATGAAGGTCAGGAAAGGATAGGGGCTTTGCTTTTGTGTGCTGCTTTTCCTCAGGTGGTCATCCCATTGCAGTTTGTGCTTTGTAATGATGCGCCTTCATAAGGTAGTTGTCCCTACACTGGTCTTGGTCTTTCCACGGCTCAATTTTCGGTGACAGAGAGTACAGATGGCATCGCTCTCATCTGAGGCAGACACACAAAAACATTTCCACACCGCTAAGCCCTGGGATGATGGCACTTTGGTGATGGCGGCCGACTGAGTGTTAAGTGGGGTGCCAGAATCAGAGCAGGAGGAGGAAGATAGGTCACACTTCCGTGCGGAAGCTGAGGAAGATGAGGTGTTCTGTGTTAAATAGTCAACTACGTCCTGACAATACTGGGGGTTGATGGCACGTGACTTCTTCTGAACACCGTACTTTGGTCAAGGCCACACGAAATCACTACATCACAACCTCGGCCAGACCTGCCGGGTGGCCTGCCTCTGCCTGTTTTGTCCATATTGAGGGGGATGAAGTGAAAGGTATGCACTGACTTGACTAATACAATGTGCAGTCACACAGATGCAGTGAAAGGTATACACTGGCTGCTGTATAATGATGAGACAAATACACTTGGAATCCTATAACGAGAATCTGTTATGGAGAGCAAGTCTGCCATCCATTCAAGTGAAAGGTATGCACTGACTGGTATAATGCAATGTGCAGTCACACAGGTGCAGTGAAAAGGTATGCACTGACTGCTGGTATACAAAACAGTGTGCTGTCACACAGATGCAGTGAAAGGTATGCAGTGACTGCTGGTGGTATACTGCAATGTGCAGTCACACAGGTGCAGTGAAAAGGTATGCAGAGACTGGTATATAAAACAGCGTGCGGTCACACAGATGCAGTGAAAGGTATGCAGGGACTGCTGGTATAACAATGTGCAGTCACACAGGTGCAGTGAAAGGTATGCAGTGACTGCTGGTAGAACAATGTGCAGTCACACAAGTGCAGTGAAAGGTATGCAGTGACTGCTGGTAGAACAATGTGCAGTCACACAGGTGTAGTGAAAGCTATGCAGTGACTGTTGGTAGAACAATGTGCATTCACACAGGTGCAGTGAAAATGGATGCACTGACTGCTGGTATATAAAACAGCGTGTGGTCACACAGATGCAGTGAAAGGTATGCAGTGACTGCTGGTATAACAATGTGCAGTCACACAGGTGCAGTGAAAGGTATGCAGTGACTGGTATTATAATACAATGTGCAGCAGTCACACAGGTGCAGTGAAAAGGTATGCAGTGACTGGTATATAAAACAGTGTGCTGTCAAACAGATGCAGTGAAAGGTATGCAGTGACTGGTATTATAATACAATGTGCAGCAGTCACACAGGTGCAGTGAAAAGGTATGCAGTGACTGGTATATAAAGCAGTGTGCAGTCAAACAGATGCAGTGAAAGGTATGCAGTGACTAGTATTATAATACAATGTGCAGCAGTCACACAGGTGCAGTGAAAAGGTAGGCACTGAATGTGCTGAGCCTGGCACAATATAGCAATTAGCAAGGGCCAGCTGCAACAGGCAGGGCTGTATATGCAAGTGTCAGTGGGCCACACACAAAAAAAAACACACATTACAGGAACATTAGCTCTCAATAGAGCGGTTTTGGGGGGCTTTTCAGCAATAAATATCAGAAAGGAGCAAACTAACAGACCTCCTAACTATCACTTTCCCCATCTCTCCAATGTCTCTCCCTTCTCTCACTAATACAGCAGCACACCGAGTGAGAAAATGGCTGACGTTGCTGCCTTATATAAGGGGGGCTCCAGGAGGGAGTGCAGCCTGATTGGCTGCCATGTGTCTGCTGATTGTGATGTAGAGGGTCAAAGTTTAGCCCAATGGTGTAGTATAGGGGGCGGGTCGAACTCGCATAAACTTGCGTTTCGACACAAACGCGAACCCGCGTTGTTCGCATCTGAACCGTTCGGGCCATCTCTACTCAGCAGTGCTTATGGGGCTGAGGAAGCCCCAGGTAAGTATCAAATCTTTCTTTATTCTCCTCTCAGGTTTATTTTAAGTACCATAGAAGAAAGTGGACAATCAGAAACTCTACATACTTTTCAGAAGTCATTTTTACACCTTCAGGGACCCTAAAAGGCCCAACCAGCTCTCTCCCCATGATTCCAACCCAAACCATGACTCTCCTACCTTTTTACTGATGTCCCAGCCTTGCTGTGATTTGGTGGCCGCCAGCCATCCACCATTCCATCCATCTTGACCATCCAGGGTTGCACGGCACTCATCAGTAAACAAGACTGTTTGAAAACTATTATTCTTGTAGTTCTTGGCCCACTGCAGCCATTTCTGCTGGTGAGCATTGGCCAGGGGTGGCTGAATAGAAGGTTTTTGCATAACTGCAATCCTCTGGAGGATCCTGCACCTTGATGTTCACAGGACTCCAGAGTCAGCAGCAGCTTAAAATACCTGTTTGCTACTTTCTAATGGCATTTTAGCAGCTGTTCTCTTAATCTATATTCATTTGGCAGAACCCTTCCTCAGTTTGCTTTTATCTGCACAAACCCGTGTGTGCTCTGAGACAGCCACAAATCTTTTAACAGTACGATGATCATACTTAAGTATTTGTAAAAAATAAAGGTTTTCACACCTTGTCCAGGCATTCAGCTATATCACACTTTTCGGCAGCAGAGAGATCAGTTTTCTTTATCATATTGCTTGAAAATGATGGTCTGCTTAATAATGTGGAACACCCTTTTTTAGCAGTTTGTCCTTTAAAGAGAAACTCCAACCAAGAATTGAACTTTTTTCCCAATCAGTAGCTGATACCCCCTTTTACATGAGAAAAATAATGCTTTTCACAAACAGACCATCAGGGGGCGCTGTATGACTGATTTTGTGCTGAAACCCCTCCCACAAGAAGCTCTGAATACCGCGGTACTCTGGGCATACTGCCACAATGTAACAATGTTCACAGACAGGAATTAGCTGTTTACAGCTGTCTCTAACAGCCAAAACATCTAGGAGCAGCTACATAACCTGCCCACAGTAACAATGTCACAATGTAATAAATGTCAGAATGTAAATCGGGGAGAGGAAAGATTTTACAATGAGCAGACACTGACTAAATCATTTATACATAATTATGGTAAAAAAAAAAATGAAGCACTTTTTTTACTACATTATTTTCACTGGAGTTCCTCTTTAAAGGACAACTGAAGTTCCAAGATTATGGAGGCAGCTATATTTATTTTCTGTTAAACAATACCAGTTGCCTGGCAGTCCTGCAGGTCAATTTGGCTGAGTAGTGTCTGAATCACACCGGAAACACCTGATCTGTAGCATGCTTGTTCAGGGTCTATGGCTAAAAGTATTAGAGGCAGAGGATCGGCAGGGCTGCCAGGCAACTGGTATTGCTTAAAAGGAAATAAATATGGCAGCCTCCATATCTTTCTCACTTCAGTTGCCCTTGCTTCAAGCTCACCTGACAAACTAGTTATCACAGGTGTTCAAGATTGATTTCAGTGATCAAAAGGGCCCTGAGACACAATACCATCCATGAGTTCAATTAAAAAACAAAATATTTTTAATCTTTATGACACTTAAATACAATGTGCATAATGATTTGGAACACAGTGTAGAAGAGTAGTTCTGATTTCTCAGAGAGCAGCCATGGAGGAACTGTGCAGAAAAAAACAATAACATTTCAGCTTTTCTGTGATGCTCGTTGCTAGGATACCGAGAAATGTGTTCAAGCCACTCCCCCAACCTGCCAGCACAATGCTTCCCTCTGGGTAATCCAGCCTTGTGCTTATGTTTCCACTTATGGTCCTTTGGTTCACATCAGCATACTATATTGGTCCCAGCTTTTTGCTTTTCTCTGTTTCCAGTTTATAATGTACATATATTGTTCATTCACATCTTACCTCCCAGCCAGACAAAGTCATTGACGGCCCGTAACAGCTCCACAGCCATGTGATAATGGACCAGAGCGTCCTGCAGCATCCCGGCCTGCAGGTTGAGGTCCCCCACGTGCTTCCGCATGCGGCCCTGACACCGCTTCTTGTAATGCCTGTGGAGAGAGGACTTGTCAGTCATCCTATTGGCAAGCATAAACCCAAGCACAGCATTATTCAAGCAGCAGGGACAGCCATACTATCCCAAGAAAAATAAAACACATGTATAATTAGAAAAAAGACTTGTTTTATTTACATATGTATTGTACTGTCCACATTTTTACTTCAGTGAATTTTTTATAGTAAATAAATAGAAAACTGTTCCAGTCATTGTCAATCTTTACTACTGACTGAAGCCAGTCCTGATGTCATTTCCTCCCTTCCTCTTTTTTTTCTGCTAGAGACTGCACTATTCATATCTAGCTTGCTTTGTAAACACATGTGAGCATAGACAGGGGCGTAACTAGAAATCACTGCCCCCCTGCGAAACATTGAATGGGGCACCCTCCCTCCAGCACCCCCCACACACACACTGAGAACCAATGTTATTCAGTTGGCTAGAGCACACTTGAATGTGTTTTCCCCAAAGCACTGTACGCATTTTCTCTATCAATTACATTAGCTTCTGTGATAAAACTTGCATGTTTTCACACATACAGACACACAAGGTGTGCAGAAAACACATACAGAAAATAGACAAGTGTGCTCCCTGCCTCAGCTTATTACACTCACTCTGTCCATCTCTGATGGAGCAGAACTGGCTCTGCAGACTCCTCCAGCATCACTACAGTACAAAGCATTTGGGGAGGGATAGTGAGGCTGGGGGTAGAGAAGTGCTGTACATAAGAGCCTGCGGAACACTGAATAGGGACTGTCTACAAATCTTTGTCTGCAAAACTTTATATGATTCCTTATCAGTGGTTAAGCAGATGCAGTCATTAGAACAATTGTGCAGAGAGCAGAAAATGTTTTCTCTCCTTGCCCTTAGTTGTCAGTCTTTCAGGACAGGCCCCCTGTGGCTTCTGAGCCCTCCTGCAGCTGCATTCCTTGCAGGGTCTATTGTTACGCCCCTGAGCATAGATCATATTTCAGCAGCTTCTCCCTTCTCAGCCTCTTGTCACACTGAACTGCCCTCAGCCAATCAAGGAGGAGCAGGAATGTGGGGGGAGGGGGATAACAAGCTTCCTTTTCATCAGCAATGTACCAAATATAGCCAGGCTGACTGAGATAAGATTTAATACAGCAGAAACATTTATGATTATATTGGAATGCTGACAATGCAGGGTCAGGTTGCAAGGTGCATAATAAACACAGAACAGTGGGTAAATGGAATTTGATTTTGTGGCTGACAATCCAGCTCTAAAGGACACCCGAGGCAAAAATAAACTAATGAAATAAACAATTGTATCTATCTTCCTTCTCCTAAAAATGACATTTTCAGATATTCCACAGTTTTATTTTATGTTTAAATCTACTTTTAAGTTTTAACTGTTTTATTGTTTTTGCTCAATGACATTCATTGACGTATGTCAGAGCTAAAATCTATGAACAATTGACCCTTTTTATCTCTTTCCTGCTCTCAGAAGCCATTTTCTGCTAGGAAAGTGTTTTTTGGGGGAATTTCTAATCAGTGAAGGTCACACTATAGTCACTTCCTGTCTGAGTCAGGACTGAGTCAGCCACTTACATACCTGATATTTAACTCTTTCAGGCAGAGAAAGAAAAAAAGGAACACAGCATAGTTATTTGTGTGCTGGGCACTGTACATACCCATGTCTATCTCATTATGTCACATGTCACTTCGGGTATCCTTTAGGCTACTTTCCCACCAAGACGTTGCGTTTTAGGGGACGTTAAGGTCCACATAACGTGCCCCTAACGCAACGCATGGTGGTGTTGAAGTTGGACGTCAGATTGAGCTGCGTTATGCAGCTCTCTAAGCAGCCGCTCCAGGTTAGTGATAGGAAGTCCGGATCTTTTTAAAGATTCGGATCATTTGAATCGGATCATTGAAAAGATCCGGATCTTTGAACCGAATCATTTGAAACATTTTACTAGGGAAGCAGACTGGGTGAAATGACTAGCAGGACAGGACTTTCCCTGCACTGTACATTCTGTATGTTCCTGTTTCTTCCAGACAGACATCCACTGTGAACCGAATCTTTCATTGTGATGATCCGGATAATTCGACTCACAAAAAAGATCCGGATCAAATGAACGATTCGTTCATGATCCGGACAACACTACAGTCCCACCACTACTCATCACAGTGCAGTGAATAATAATTAGCCATGTGGCTGGCTGCGGAGGAGGAGGAGAAGGAGGAGAGACCTCCTCCTCCAGCATTACTGAGCATGTGCAAACAGTCTAATGTGGCTTAGCCCAGTATAACGTACAGCATGCAGCACTTTGCTTAAACATGCTGCGTTACTATGTAAGGCAAAGTGTGCACTGTGAACAGCACATTGATTTTACAGTGCTGTGAGTTAGGCTGCGTTACTGGCTGCTGTAACGTACAATGCCCTAAACGGACAATTAAAACAATAGAGAGAAACCTCTGGATAATCCGGGGATCATTTATACTGCAGCGTGTCTTTTGTTGAAATTACAAACACGATGCATGTTGCATTTCTGGAGTGATCATCTACTGCATGAGAATCACAAAGCACAATAACTCTACTATCGTGGCAAAATCGCAGTGCAAAATTGCAATTGCCTAGCATGAATTTTAAACCCCATTTTAAACTCCAAAATTGCAATTGCACCAAAATAGCAATAGCAGGAAAAGATTGGAAAAATCGACTTCCTCCTCATCTTCAGAAATAACAGCAGTCAGACCAACCAGGTGATTTCTAAGGTACTGAACACTTCTCACAATGCTTGGCATTTCAAATAAAACATCTTTGGGGGATGAACATTATTTGTTTTTAATATTTTACTAATTGAGTTTCTTCCCACATTAAAGCGGTATAAAATACTGAAATGATATTTAATAAAAACATGTTTTTTTTACTTTTTATATGCCATACGGTTAGCATATTTGCATTTGTGCATAAGTATTATTATTCATTTAGAAATTACAAGTTCCCAAAAGTACAGTTTTTTGCTTTGAGAGCTGCCTCTGCATTTTATTCATAACTGGTTTTATTCATGTTGTATTGAAGGCAGAAATGCTTTCAGTGTCTGTCTGTGTCCAGGAGCTTCTGCACACTCAGAAAATGTGTCACATTCCTCACTTGATACAATTAAGTAAACACAAGATAACATTATCTCCACTTCCGATGCATCCAGCTTTCTCTGCACTGAACTTTCAAGCCCTGCTTTTAACTAGTTGAATGCTGTTCTAGCAAAAAAAAAATGGTGGTAGTATATAATATGCTGTAAATAATATTTTAGAGCAAAAAAGAAATTATGGGTTTCTGTACTCTAAAATTCTTACAATAAAAAGCATACCATTCTATTCATTATGTTCTCCTGGGCCCCTCTGTGCTGTTTCTGCCACTCCCTGCTGCACTCCTGGCTTGTAATTGCCAGTTTTAAGCAGTGTTTACAAACAAAAGACATGGCATGTGATAGGCTGAGAAGAGCTCAGTCTGTGACTCATACAGAGCCTGAAGGAGCTGTGGAGAGGGTGTGTATAGCTTCTATCCTATCACAAGCAGACCAGCACATTCCAGCCTGAGTGCCTGAGCCTGACAAAGCCGTCAGAGGAAAGAAGATTAGATTATATAACAGAGATAATACAGCCACTGTGCAACTAGTAAAGGCTGCAGTAATCCAGACCACATTAGAACAGGCATATGAACTTCTAGGATAGAAGAAATAAGGCTGAAAATGTTGTTACAGAGTCTCTTTAAAGGAGTACTATCGATTGAAACGACTTTTTTTTTTAATACTCTATATTAGTGTACACATTACCACTAGTGCTAAGGGCACTTTATTTATTCACCCAGGTCTCTTTCTCGCTATCCCTGCTTAAAAATTCATTTCTCACACAGCTCATAGTAGTTTGGGTCACCCTGAGCTGCTTGGTTACTCTGTCACACAGCTCACAAATATATGTCACTGTGTCACTCACAGCATGCAGCAGACATGAGGAGAAACAGGCTGATCTGAGGTGGTAACAGGTAACTAAATGAGCTGGAATATTGCTGGAATATAACTAGCTATAACACTAGTCTGTGTTTACACTCAGACTGGCTGCCTGCTTGAGGTGATTCACTCCAGGCTGCATCCACTTAACAAGCTGCTGAGAGGGGCAGACCACTGTCTACAATTAGCATTATTAGTATCTTTATCAGTAAAGAGAAGCAAAGATAATAAACACACATTGCTAGAATCTTTAACCCCTTACCACCATATCAACAAGATTCTTTCAGCAAGGTGATAATTAAACTATAAACTGAGGAGTTGATAGCATCTCCCCTTTGCAGAGACATGGTCTAGCCCTCTGGAAACTCAGTATTAGATACATTTTGTATCCAACACTGACGCCAAAACTGACGGAGGATTTTACAGCTGAGAGGAACAGCTGTGTGAGGAATCAAATTGCTCCTAGTACTTGCCCTAATGTGTGCTACAACATACAGCATTTAAAAATAAATGCATACATCGATAGTATTCCTTTAAGCACTAACCTGCTGTCGGGATCGAGCCCTACAAAGTCCTTCTTCTCATACGGGACATAGAGCAGCGGTATTTTCTCGCCAGACTTTTCGCTGGTCCTGTCCAGGCGTTTACTCTCCAGAACGATGAACAGGAACTCGATGAAATCCTCCACGCGCTTCTCCAGGGCTTCACAGTCCTCATAGCCGGGGTAGAAATTCACATCGGTCCGGGTCTGCTCGGCCACATCCTCCTGCAGACCGAAGACAAACAGGCGGGAAACGTAGAGGGTGGAGCTGTAGGCATCCTTGTGCTGGTCAAACTTCTGGATGGTGTTGGCGAGTTCTTTGGAAGAGCTGCACTCTGCCACACAAATGAGCCCCACCACTTTCCTGTGCGTCTGGAAGTCGCCCCAGTCGTTGTTCTCTACGGGGTACTGGTGCCGGTAACGGATGTACAGCGCCCTCTGAGAGTTGCTGACGTTGACTTGAGACACGGCGGAGATACGTTTGTAGATCTTGAAGAAGTTCTCGTTCTTCACCACCCCCACAAACTGAACCACAACGAGGAGAGTCTGGTGGTCCTCAGAACACTGCATATAATCAGGGACGCTCATTCTGCTATCATAAGTTGGTCCTACAAACAATTAAAATATATATTTACACATATGTACAGAATAAAGCTATGTTTTTTTCCCTCTGACCCAGGAGTCAAACTCATGCTTCACAGTCAGGGGCAGTACCTCTGGACCTCTAAGCTGACTAAAGCTATAGTATTTTTAAAATCCATCCAGACTTTATTTAAAATGTTAATAACATGTTATCTTCTGCTTAAAAGTGTAATAGATCGCGGAAAAGCCGCCCCGCGTACTGGCAGCAAGGCGGCTGATTCCGTGTCCAGCGCGGCGGTTTGCACGCAGCAGCATGCGCCTGGTGTGGCTGGTTCTATTACTTCACACAGGTTGAGGAATACGCACGCGTGCGCTGAGAGGCAGAACCTTTATGACAAACGAGGAGGGATCAGCTGACCAACCTCAGAGCAAGTGGCTATTGGTTGATCGGTGATGGGTGGCGCCTGGGAGCGCCGCTCTATATATAGTCACTGCTGGTCAGTCTCAAGTTGTCTGCCGTTGCGAAACTTACGTGAAAGCACTCAGACCATAGTCAGATCCCACAGTGTGTTAGAACCAGGAGGACCTGGGAATTCACACTGAGCCAGATTACTTCTGTGTTATCATTGTGTTATACTTCAGACTAGTTCCAGGGTGTTGAGGCCACGGACCTCACACCCAAGACTAGGGATTCTGTGTTATCATTGTGTTATACTTCAGACTAGTTCCAGGGTGTCGAGACCACGGACCTCACACCCAATACTAAGGGATACTGTGTACCATCATATTATACTTCAGACTAGTTCCAGGGTGTTGAGACCACGGACCTCACACCCAAGACTAGGCATTGTTTGATATGTTATAACCTATTGCATTTCTGACTATCCCTCTGCTTTCTGATTCAGTACCTACGCATATCTGATTACCTGTTGCCAACCCTGCCTGCCCTTGGTTACCGAATCACCCTTCTGTCTCTGTACCTTGTCTGCCCGTGTGTTGCCGACCTGGCTTGCCCGACCTTGAGAGCTATACCTCTCCATTGAGAGATTAGTCTCCAGACCTGCTGGTGACACCCACCTTCCAGGTGTCACTCACCCACAGGTCACTCCTGCTATCCAGCCTGGGGCTCCACCCCTTTGGATGTCTCAGGCTGCTGGAAGGTTTTTGCACTTCCAAGAGGGAGTTATTTCCCATACTGCCAAGGACCACCTGCTCCTCGGGTGGTCCCACTCAAGTCATTACTGTTGCACCAAACACTCACACTATATTGGTGTCCAGAGGTTAGTTGTACTTGGATTATTGGTGATTCTGCAGATCAATAATCAGGTATATATCTGTATTCTTGGTGATACTGCAGATCACCAATAATCAGATTCTCTCTGTGTGCTGACACCGATCGTTACAAAAAGGTTTTGAGAAGGCAAAATTGTGTTTAGGCTAGCCTTTTTAGTAGAGTCTATCTGGTTCAATCATAGGTCTCATATGCCTTGTACACACCATGCTATTTCCTGTCAAACAGGCAGGTCGAATCGATCATTTCTGACAGGCCTGATCGTTTTTCTGATCAATTTTCTGATAATTTCTGTACAAAATCGATCAGAAAAACTACTGGAAATCAGATCAGACCTCTTGGAGATTATAGATTCGACCCGTCGATCTGACAGGAAAATGCATGGTGTGTACCAGGCAGCTAGCAAATGGCCACTATTTCCAGCAATTTACTGAAAATCAAAGTAGATCAGAGGATCGCAGTCCAATGGCATTGAGGTGTACCTGAGCTGAAGCTAGGGTAATAATAGGAAATACTAACCTAAGAGGGGAGCCTCTGGATCCTACTCAGGCTTCTCAGGCTCTCCTCACTCCTGCTTGCAAAACTGTCTTTATAAAGCCAGCATCCCCAGCAGCATGTCAGGCCACTGCTGTGTGCACAGCGACATGGGGAGACACAGGGCTGCCTGCACCATACATGGGGGGGGGCTGCCTGACACCCCTGTGCTGTGTGCACAGTGACATGAAGAGACGCAGGGCTGCACCATACATGGGGGGGTGCCTGACACCCCTCTGCTGTGTGCAGTGACATGGGGAGAGACAGGGCTGCACCATACATGGGGGGGGGCTGCCTGACACCCCTCTGCTGTGTGCACAGTGACATGGGGAGACACAGGGCTGCACCATACATGGGGGGGGGGAGGCTGCCTGACACCTCTCTGTTGTGTACACAGAGACATGGGGAGACACAGGGCTGCACCATACATGGGGGAGCTGCCTGACACCCCTCTTCTGTGTGCACAGTGATATGGGGGAGACACAGGGCTGCACCATACATAGGGGGGGAGGCTGCCTGACACCCCTCTGTTGTGTGCACAGTGACATGGGGAGACACAGGGCTGCACCATACATGGGGGGGGGGCTGCCTGACACCCCTCTGCTGTGTGCACAGTGACATGGGGAGACACAGGGCTGCAACATGCATGGGGGGGGGGGCTGCCTGACACCCCTCTGCTGTGAGCAGTGACATTGGGAGATACAGGGCTGCACCATACATGGGGGGGGGGCTGCCTGACACCCCTCTGCTGTGTGCAGTGACATGGGGAGACACAGGGCTTCACCATACATGGGGGGGAGCTGCCTGACACCCCTCTTCTGTGTGCACAGTGATATGGGGGAGACACAGGGCTGCACCATACATAGGGGGGGAGGCTGCCTGACACCCCTCTGTTGTGTGCACAGTGACATGGGGAGACACAGGGCTGCACCATACATGGGGGGGGGGGCTGCCTGACACCCCTCTGCTGTGTGCACAGTGACATGGGGAGACACAGGGCTGCAACATGCATGGGGGGGGGGCTGCCTGACACCCCTCTGCTGTGAGCAGTGACATGGGGAGATACAGGGCTGCACCATACATGGGGGGGGGGGGCTGCCTGACACCCCTCTGCTGTGTGCACAGTGACATGGGGAGACACAGGGCTGCAACATGCATGGGGGGGGGGGGGGGCTGCCTGACACCCCTCTGCTGTGAGCAGTGACATGGGGAGATACAGGGCTGCACCATACATGGGGGGGGGGGCTGCCTGACACCCCTCTGCTGTGTGCAGTGACATGGGGAGACACAGGGCTTCACCATACATGGGGGGGGCTGCCTGACACCCCTCTGCTGTGTGCACAGTGACATGGGGAGACACAGGGCTGCAACATGCATGGGGGGGGGGGGGGGCTGCCTGACACCCCTCTGCTGTGAGCAGTGACATGGGGAGATACAGGGCTGCACCATACATGGGGGGGGGGCTGCCTGACACCCCTCTGCTGTGTGCAGTGACATGGGGAGACACAGGGCTTCACCATACATGGGGGGGGCTGCCTGACACCCCTCTGCTGTGTGCACAGTGACATGAGGAGACACAGGGCTGCACCATACATGGGGTCCCCCTGTCACCCCACATTCAGGACATACGAGGCTCCAGCAGGGGGGCAGTAGACACTCACCTCTCCCAGCTGTCTCCTGCCAGTACTCTCCTCACTTCCTGCTCACCAGGGGGCGGAGCCCTGTAATCCAGGCAGTACCAACAAGAGGGGGTAGCTCCCTCCAATCAGACTCGTCCACTTTGAAAAAACAGACAGCCAGAGATAAAATCCCCTCGTGTCCGAATACGTGTTACGTCAGACTACGCACAAGGCCCATTGTAACCGTACACTCTTCCGTCATTCGGCTGGAGGTGACGCGATGACGTCACGAGCCTCCCCTCAGAAGAGTTGCCCGGTGACTGAGCCCGTCATTCATGGCTCTGTGCTGCGATTGGCGAAGCTCGGCTCGCGCCCCGGTCTGTTGTTTATACGAGGAGCCAATTGCAACTTCTCCCTACTGGAGGCGGCTGGCGCGTCATCAGTTGCCAGCAGCTGTCACGGCAGAGAGGAAGAGAGGGGAGCAGCGATACTGAGAGCTGCCGCTAGGTGTCGCCGGTGTACAGCACAGTAGAAGGCGAATTCTGCTTCCTCCAATAGATCTTCCCTAATCCCTATAATAATTCAAATCTAAGAAGACATCAATTATAGGAACTCATCACAACCATTTATGTGTAGTAATAATACAGAATCATAAATATGTGATGAAATAAAAGGCTGTGATGAGTTATCAAGAAATTAAAGTAATTAAAAAAAACTAGATATAAATCCTAAAGATTTAATAATACTAATTCATAACAGCAAAGTTGGTCATATATTTGTTATAATTCACAATAATAAAGATAAAATAATACAAATTATTCAGAACAGCAAAGATGGTGATACATTTGCAAGATGGTGGAAATAATCAGAATTTCCAACAACAACAAACTATTTCTATTATTAAAGGGATACTGTAGGGGGGTCGGGGGAAATCATGAGTTGAACTTACCCGGGGCTTCTAATGGTCCCCGGCAGACATCCTGTGCCCGCGCAGCCACTCACCGATGCTCCGGCCACGCCTCCGGTTCACTTCTGGAATTTCCGATTTTAAAGTCTGAAAACCACTGCGCCTGCGTTGCCGTGTCCTCACTCCCGCTGATGTCACCAAAAGCTACAGTGACCAGATTTTTGTGGGCTCAACCTGGGCCGAAAAATGTGGTGGCTGCGCCGTGCCGAAAAATGGGCATGGCCATGACATTCTATGGGTGGAGCTAACGTAATGATGTAACAGCGAGGCATAAGAAAGCAGTGTTTACGCCATGATGTGGTCAAACGAGGATTCGCATCATGGGTGTGCAGAAACTGTGTGATGCTATTTAATAGTATACGGTAACCCCAAAGCAGCAAACATAGCCAACTATGACCATTAAATAATAAATGCAGCAACAGTTACTCCAGACACCACAAAATAAACGCAATGGGCAACATGTCAGCACAAAATAAACGTATTGCGGGCAACATGTCAGCACAAAATAAACGTATTGTGGGAAACATGTCAGCACAAAATAAACGCAATGGGGGCAAAGATGTCAGTACAAAATAAACGCAATGGGGGCAAACATGTCAGCACAAAATAAACGCAATGGGGGCAACATTTCAGCACAAAATAAACGCATTACGGGCAACATGTCAGCACAAAATAAACAGATTGCGGGCAACATGTCAGCACAAAATAAACGCATTACGGGCAACATGTGGGCACAAAATAAACGCATTGCGGGCAACAGGTCGGCACAAAATAAACGCATTGCGGGCAACATGTGGGCACAAAATAAACGCATTGCGGGCAACATGTCGGCACAAAATAAACGCAATGGGGGCAAACATGTCAGTACAAAATAAACGCAATGGGGGCAACATGTCAGCACAAAATAAACGCATTGCGGGCAACATTTCAGCACAAAATAAACAGATTGCGGGCAACATGTCAGCACAAAATAAACGCATTGCGGGCAACATTTCAGCACAAAATAAACAGATTGCGGGCAACATGTCAGCACAAAATAAACGCATTGCGGGCAACATGTGGGCACAAAATAAACGCATTGCGGGCAACATGTCGGCACAAAATAAACGCATTGCGGGCAACATTTCAGCACAAAATAAACGCATTGCGGGCAACATTTCAGCACAAAATAAACGCATTGCGGGCAATATTTCAGCACAAAATAAACGAAATGGGGGCAAACATGTCAGTATAAAATAAACGCAATGGGGGCAAACATTTCAGCACAAAATAAACGCATTGCAGGCAACATTTCAGCACAAAATAAACACAATGGGGGCAAACATGTCAGCACAAAATAAACGCAATAGGGGCAAACATGTCAGCACAAAATAAACGCAATGTTAGCACATTTCACCTGGGAAAAAAAGCATTTACTCACCTGCCAGAAGTCCCCTCATGCAGCCGGCCTCTGGTGTGTGTGCAGCTCCCCCGGACGATCCTCCTCCAATCTCCTGCGCTCACAGGCAGAGCAGGGCTACGGCAAGATGGCATCCGGAGGCGGAGCCCTGTACTGGAGACACAAATAGTCTCCAGTACAGGGCTCCGCCTCCGGACGCCATCTTGCCGTAGCCCTCTCTGCCTGTGCCTGCCGGAAGACAATGCAGGCTGCTGGAGCGGGGCTGCGGGGAATTAACTAGCGCAGCGTCTATGACACGCTGCGGCTAGTTCATTCAGTACGGTGGCCAGAGTCCCGAGGCCGGGACGTCCCGCTGCTAAAAGGGGGACGTTTCCCGGGACCTCATGCAGCCTGGGACAGCGTCCCCCGAAGGGGGGACGACTCCCGGGTAAAGCGGGACGTATGGTCACCGCACCAGGAGCGTACTGTATGGGCCCAGTATGGTCTGTGCCTGCTCCTGGTGACATCAGCAGAAGCGAGGACACGGCAATGCAGGCGCAGTGGTTTTCAGACTTTAAAGTGAACCGGAGGCGGGGCCGGAGCATCGGTGAGTGGCTGCGCGGGCACAGGATGTCTGCGGGGGGGCAGAGCATCGGTGAGTGGCTGCGCGGGCACAGGATGTCTGCGGGGACCATTAGAAGCCCCGGGTAAGTTCAACTAATTTTCCCCCGACTCCCCTACAGTATCCCTTTAATAATAGAAGTAGCTCCAGGAATATCAGTTGAGACGCTTCTAGCTCTAGTATTGTACTGCCCGATAATGTACTGCTTCACTTACCTGCCCACTCCATTTCTTAAAGCACACCTGTCACCTGTATTACTTACCTGGGGCTTCTTCAAATCCCCCTATTGTCTCAGGTCCCTTGGCGTCCTCTGGGTCCCCTCCATTCTCCTGCTGCCAGCTCCGAAATATCTGTGGCTGGAATAGCTCCCAACTGTCCCTTTTTCAGAGGGACAGTCCCACTTTGAGAACCAAATGCCTCTGTCCCTCTTTCCTCCTCATTTCTCCCTCTATCGGCTCCCTCTGCACTCCAGCATGCGGTTCACTGGTCGCGCTGATGTCACCTGTACTCTACAGGACAGGTGCTGTAGTTCTGCGCCCGCGCTGTCCAGTCCAGATGATGTCAGTGCGTCTCTGAGAACCGCTCGTGCAGGCGCAGTAGGAACCCTGCGCCGGAGGGGTCCCAGGACCACCAGCGGTGAATGGAGCTGCAGTGAGGGCACAGAACGGCTGGCAGGGGCTGGAGGAAGCTTAGGTAAGTGGATTTTTTTATTTTTAGGTTGCTCGGATGTGTCTTTTAATTGACTCTAAACTTTAATCTCATCATTTAAATTAATATATTTCTTATTTACAAATGTTTAAGTGAAGATAAACGACCGATGATAGAAAGGACCAGTGTGATTTGAATGATAAACCTACATCTTTTGCTTGTAAACAGGGATGCTCAAATTCGGATTCGGGAGATACCCGGATAGTTGCAATCCGGATATCTTCCAGTAATGCTGTGCGGGCTGGGCGGGGGGGTCAAGCTTACTTCTCTGACATCTTCTTCGCTCGTCCCTCGGCGCCTCCCATGATGCGGTCCACGAGGCGGTCACGTGACTACAAACACTTCCTCCTTCTGGGAGGCGCCGAGGGACGAGCGAAGAAGATGTCAGAGAAGTAAGCTTGACCCCCCCGCCCAGCCCGCACAGCATTACTGGAAGATATCCGGATTGCAACTATCCGGGTATCTCCCGAATCCGAATTTGAGCATCCCTGCTTGTAAATGATATGTATGTATGATGGGAGCAGTTCTTCATTCGGGTTAAGGCGGAAATTGAGGAACCCAATCAGATCGACTCTACTGCGCCTGCGCTGGATGGCGGTAAGTAAATATTGCCTGCGCACCCTTGTCAAGCCTTGTCGAGGGGCTTTCAGGGGAGCCAGCACTGGATTCCCCCAGGCTACAGAGAACGGTTAAGCCTCATTGGGACCCTGAGGCTTCCCCCTCTCAAGGTAAGTATCCCCCAGAGAGTTTTTTGTCTTGTTACGGTGTCTTTTTAAAGCACACATCAACTATGTATGTATTTTTTACATACTGTATGTTGCCTGATGTTCTGACTGTTCTGTGCATTGAAATACTGATGTGTCTATGCTCCGCACAATTGTCTGTTTCGTACTCTGTTCTGTACATTGCTACAGAAGATGTTGGTGCTGTATCGGTGCTGTATCGATAAAAATAATAATAATACTTCCCAAAAAAAGTGAAGGACGCATTTTATTGCAAAGGCATGCGATAAAAGCACTGCTATTACTGTATATGAAAATTATTAATGAGGAACATTATCTGAGAAATAGGATTTGTTATCATTTTTTTTCCTAATTAAAGGAAATCTTAAGTGTAATAAAAAAAAAAATTAGTTTAACTTACCTGGGGCTTCTTGCACCCCCCTGAAAGCATCCTGTGGCCGCAATGCCAGTCCAAGTCCCTCCGGCCAGCAGCAGCAACCCCCGCAAGACTGGCTGGCCGGCCACATGCCTCCTCGTGCTGCGCATGCACAGAGTGCTCCCGGCAGCGGGAGTACGATCAGGGTGCGCACGGCTCTGGGTCGCGCATGCACAGTATCCGCCTACTGACGATGAGGCCAGCTTTGCAGGGGTCGCCGCTGCTGGCCAGAGGAACTTAGACTGGTGTCATGGGCACAGGATGCCTCCAGAGGCTGCAAGAAGCCCCCTGGCAAGGTAAACTCTTTTTTCCCTTAAAGAGACTCTGAAGTGAGTTAAAAAAATCGCTTTTTAGCTTATATTCCACATGGGCATGTTTGCCCCAGCTAAAACGCCGCAATCCTATGGCAGAACGAGGGGTCTTTACCCCCCAAATTCCCCCCTGCAAAATCCATGACCAACTTGGTCGTACATTTTGCTGCTCATGGAGGCAGGGCTAATGGCTCTGCCTCCATGCGCGTCTATCAGCGGCGGATCTCCGACTCTCCTGCCCCTCTCAGTGAAGGAAGAGGGAGAGGGGCGGAGAGAGGCGGAGATGCGCGCTGATAGACGCGCTGAGAGGTAGGGCTGCGGCCATTAGCCCTGCCTCAACAGGAAGCGATCCCCGGACACCACGGAGGGGATTTGGGGGGTAAAGACCCCTCGTTCTGCCGCGGGATAGCAGTGTTTTAGCAGGGGCAAGCATGCCCATGTTCAATATAAGGTAAAAAGCGATTTTTTAACTTACTTCAGACTCTTTAAAGTTTAAATTTATTAGGATTTGGAGTTGGTGCATTTCTGTATGACTCCAGGTACTCAAAAACCCCTAACCCTTCGACTCTGACTAAGCCCTGTGTACATGTACAGAAATGGGTTTGCACTGCAATGATGTTACAAGTTGCATCGCACATTTTTCGGGACATGTGCATATCGCACTGGATTTCACAATGCACAGTACCTTGTCGCCATACATTCGTAATGTGGGCATAGTGTGCGCAGTGTGGAGGAGCACAGCTCGGATCGCGTTATTGCGTTGGAACTCTACATATCACGCAGCTAACATGCCGATGTGAATTGGCCCATTGTGAGACTATGGCAGCGCATTGCTGTGCGACTATAACGCATGCTGCAACACTCTGCAAGGTGCACAACTGTGTCTTGGGATTTGTTACACATTAATCAAATTTACATAGCTCTCAACTGTCGCTCTTTTGGAGTAACAGTCCCTCTTTGGAAGCCCTTTCCCTCTGTCCCTCTTTCCTCCTCATTTGTCCCTCTTTCTATGAGAATATATATGTTTCTCTATGAAAAAATGTGTTTGACTTTAAAGTTTATTCCCATCCTTTAAATTGATATATTACTAATTGTAAAATGTTAATATGATGGAAAATTAACCAGGATAGAAAGGACCAGTGTGGTTTGATTTATAAAACAACATATTCTTCTTACGAAATCTTAATGGTATGCGTGACTAGGGGTGTGACAGGGGTGTGATCAGGGGTGTGGCAGAGGCGTGGCTTAAGTGTCCCTCTTTCTCATCTCAAAAAGTTGGGAGGCAGGGCCGGATTTACCATAAGGCACTATATAGTGCCTCCTCCCAACTTTTTGAGATGAGAAAGAGGGACACTTAAGCCACGCCTCTGCCACACCTACACCTACAGGCACCTGATGATAGAAAGGCCACTCACTCCCTTCCCCGAGTGACTCCCTCCCTCCTTCCCTATGCAAAGTTCCAAGCAGAGCGTAAATTAGAGGTTACTCACCCAGCTTTCAGCATTTCAGTAATGGGTTCAGTGTGGGGCACCTCTAGCTACTTAATACTAAGGGGCACCTATAGCTACCTATGATGGGCAAGGGAAGTATGGGAGAGGTAACAGCTGGGCCAGCCAGCACACTTGTGGTGCAGTTTGGGGGGGTTGTAGGTTCATGGAGGGAGAAGTGTTAGGTTCCAGAATATCTGTGCCTTTAGGCTCCTGTGAGGTAAATCAGGGCCATTTGGGAGGTATGATATTACTTTTGTCACTGTAATTACCAATTCTCTATTTTGTACCAAGTGAGTCTGTATTTTGTACCAACTCTGTATTTCGTAACCTGGTGTATTCATTGTCTGTATTATATACCCCATGTTTGTTTCTTTCTTTGTACCGTGCCATGGAATATGTTGGCGCTTTATAAATAAATAAATTATAATATTAATAATGTATTCTAAGATTTCCAGTTGGAACAAACAGGAAAGTGTGATTTGTTTGTGGAAGATGTAAAAGTTTGATATGGTTCCTCTTAGAGTCATATCATCTGCTAGGAGCAGCTCCAGTGCTGATAAGATTCTCAGCGTCATGATTTATTGCATTGTTCCACTTTTACAGTAACAAAGCCATGCTAAAAACTACAACTCCCATGATGCCTCAGTGCGTTCCCCAGCGCAGCATACACGGGGAGGGCAACAGGCAGCCCTTGCCGCCCACTAGGGGGCTCTGCCTGGCCTTTCTCTTTCTCCCAGACAGCAGACACAGACTGATGCTGTTATATTCACACAAGCGCAGACAGAAGCCGAGTCCTCGCCGTTGAGCGTGCCGGGAATTGTAGTCCTGGCCGGCACCATGCGCTCCAATGTTGTTTTGAATCTGGAGAACTTTATTGTTCGGGCAGAGCGCAGGAGAGGATGGCGGAGAGTCAGACCCGGGTGGTGACTCTGCCGCTCTCCCGGATTCGGGTCATCATGAAGAGCTCGCCCGACGTCTCCAGCATCAACCCTGACGCCCTGGTTCTGACTGCCAAAGCCACGGTACCCCGGGGGGGGAGGGCATCATGACGTCACCGGGCAGAGGGACCACTGAAGTGGTGCAAGTAGTAGATGGGCAGGGTGATGCCATGGCACAGAAAGGGGCAGATCCTCAGTGTGGGGGCAATTCAGGGGGTGTGTCTACATACATGGGGCAGTAGTGGAAGTATGACGTCACTGAAGTGGGCAGGTAACCCAATAGGGTGCCCACTGGGGTATGTGACCTATGGGGGCAGTTTCTGGCCATTATAGATGAGTAAAGAGGTGCAGGCTCCTGTGTAGTTTGGGGGACCCAGCAGGAAACCTCAGGGTTCCCTCCCATTTGAAGCGTGAATCGCGATAGCAAATTTGCGGCTCAAAATTTTGTGTTTTTACCGCAATTTGCAATTGTGATTCCCGTTCAAGAGAACAAAAATCTCAACTCAATCACCCCCACGCTTTTGTGATTGATTGAAATCGCAAACACTGCAGTATCCATAAGGGCTCTTTTCCACTATGAAATGCGATCGCGTTTCAATTTCCACCATGCGATTGAGCTACTATATTCATTATAGTTCAGCTCAATCGCATACAAAACGCGGCAGGACGACGATTGCGCTTTGACCAAAATCGGTTCGCACTTATGGAAAATGCTGCTGCAGTTTCCATTAGTTTATTGTACCTTGCGATTTGCGATCAGAAGCAAATCGCAGGCTAGTGGAAAAAGGGCCTAAGGATACATGAGCAGCAGCATTTTGCTGATTTCTGGCGATCAGCAATACGCTACCAAAGCACCCAGTGTGAACCAGTTTTCATAGGACAGTTCTCTTATCACAGCACCCTCTACTGCATGCTATGGTGTGATTGGCTGAATAGTGTGGCCTAAATTTAATACAACCTATCTCAGGGGTCAGGAACCTTTTTGGCTGAGAGAGCCATAAACTCCACATATTTTAAAATGTATTTCCGTGAGAGACATACAGTATGTTTCATACTGGGACAATGCGCGGCAGAGGGCTCATGTCCCTCTTGCCATAGTGATGTGTATACAGTTGATCTGCTGGGCAGCGGAAGTGTCAGACACGTCTTCAGCTTGTCTTGTGTTTCAGCAACATCAGCAATTTCCCCGAGAGCCAGACAGGAGAAATATCGACTAACAGCTTGTACGATTAGCTAGCTGACTTGGGGGTTGATTCACTTTGTAGGATGAGATCCCCGCGCTTTGGTCCAATAGGCTGCTTGTCAAGTGACTGGCAGCCTATTGGGCCAATCAAAGTGCAGGGATCTCGTCTTACAAAGTCACTGGACCTGACAGGATCCAGAATGGGACAATTGGAGCAGCTGTTAGTTTTGGGGGAGCGCGAGTGAGTTAGTTGTGCATGCTACAGCAGTAACGTGCCTACTTTAAAAATGTTGCTTGCGCTGCCACACTAAGCGGCGCTGCTTGAGCAATGTAGCTTAGTGAATCAACCCCTTACTGTAAGCCAGATGTAGCCATCAAAAGGGCCACATCTGCCTCCCGAGCCATACGTTCCCTACCCCTGACCTATCTGAAACCTAGAAGTTGGAGAGGGTGCCATCCACCCAATCACATTAGCGGAACTTCCCTATGAGGTTTCCTGCTGGATCCCCTAAAGCAGAGATTGAATGAGATGAGTAATTCTAGCTTGAATGAAAATTGTATGCAGTTTGGGATTGGTCCAATCAGAATGTACAGGAAGTTTTTTTTATTTTGTTTACAGCTGCATGCAAATTACTTTAAATTCTCATGGAAGCTGGAATAAGTAGCCTCTTATTGACCGTCTCTATAGGTGGGCAAAGAAAGTTGCTGAAATGCTGATAATTCTGCCTGTAACCGAATATAATGCAAACTGCATGCAGTGGGGGATTAGCATTGTATGCAGCAGTTGTGGATAATGCACGTGGGAGCGCAGTAATTATTGCTCTGTGTGTGTTTTGCTTTCCTGACACAGGAGCTGTTTGTGAAGTACCTGGCCTCATATTCCTATAGGAACGGCACTGGAAAGGAAGACAGCACCCTGACCTATGACGACTTGTCCAACACGGCAGAGAAGTCAGACACCTTCCAGTTTCTCTCCGGTAGGTGAAAGATGTCCCCGCCCACCGTTCCTCTCAGTGAACAACCACAAGCCTTTGGACACAGAGCCTTCTGTCATGCTGCCCGTACACTTTGGAACTCCCTGACACACCCAATCAGGACAGCTCCATCCCTGGAAGCATTTAAAGGGAACCTTAACCAAGAGGGATACAGATGTTACCTTTTAAACAATACCAGTTGATTGTCAGTCCGGCTGATCTCTTTGACTGCAGTAGTGGCTGAATCATATACCTGAAACAAGCATGTAGCTAATCCAGTCTGACTTCAGTCAGAGCACCTGATCTGCATGCTTGTTCAGGGGCTGTGGCTAAAAGTATTAGAGACACAGGATCAGCAGGAGAGTCAGGCAACTGGTATTATTTTAAAAGGAAAAATCCATATCCTCCTCAGTTTAGGTTCCCTTTAAAGAGAATCTGTACTGTAAAATTCTTACAATAAAAAGCATACCATTCTATTCATTGTGTTCTCCTGGGCCACTCTGTGCTGTTTCTGCCACTCCCTGCTTCAATCCTGGCTTGTAATTGCCATTTTTATGCAGTGTTTACAAACAAAAGACATGGCTATGTGATACGCTGAGAGTAGCTCAGTGTGTGAGTCATACAGAGTGTGCAGGGGGCCTAGAGAGGGTGTGCATAGCTCCTATCCAATCACAAGCAGCACAGCACATTCCAGCCTGACTGCCTCAGCCTGACAGAAGGTACAGATTAGATCATATAACAGAGATAACACAGCCACTGTGCAAATAGGAAAAGCTGCAGTAAGACAGAGCACATTAGAACAGCTATAGGAACATAGGATAGAAGAAATAAGGCTCAACATTTTGTTAGTCTCTTTAAAGCGGCTCAGAGACTAAGGACAGTACAGCTTTGATACTTACCTGAGGCTTCCTCCCGTCCCATAAACACGTCTAAGTCCCACGCCATCCTCCCGCGGTCTGCTGTTCAGTCGCGTTGAGTTCCGATACTAGCATCAGGATTGTAACCAACTATCTGGAGCATGCTCTGTGGGGAATTAGGGGGTGCCTGAGGTAAGGGGTATCGTCGGGGACGGAGCCATGGAGGTCTGCACTATAAAGCAGGCAAGACCTCTGCCAAGAGGTAAGCTAAAGTAGTGAGAAAAAGAGGTGAGAGGGAAGAAAGAAGAGAAAAGGACCAAGAAAGCAAGAGAACAGGAAAAGGAAGGAAGATAGTAGAAATAGGATGGGATCCATCTCATAGCCTCTATGGAGGTTCAAGTTCAATCCAGGGATTCCAAGTTCTGTATCTGTAGGATACTAGTGCGTTTTTCGTTAACCCTATAAGAATCCATCCTAGCTTTGACTTCCTCAAAGTTTATAGAAGGTTTCTTCCAGAAAATACTAAGGAGGACAACTTGTTTTGGTAAGTAGTAATTGTGTCAATTTTCTCATGTAGGAGTGCCTGACAAGGGGTTCCTCCAAATCAGTTTGTGGAAGAGGGCAGACAATAACTTGTAGACTTGGCTCCAGAGCCTAATAAGATGGGGGCAGGACCACCAGATGTGTTATATGCCCCCTGTTACTCTACATCCCCTGAAGCAGAAGGAGTTAGCTGAAGGGAAAACTTTGGCTATCCTGGCCGGGGCCAGGTCATGATTTTGTAGGCTGCTTCAATTTTGTGTTAGTGTTGGGATTAGAGTGTGAGCTCCTCTGAGGACAGTCAGTGACATGACTATGTATTCTGTAAAGTGCTGCAGAAGATGTCAGTAATATACAAATACATGATAATAATATGGTAGGGGCGTTCGACTATGACTATGGTAGGGATTAGATTGTGTGCTCCTCTGACAGGCAGTTACATGACTATGTACTATGTAAAGTGCTGCAGAAGATGTCAGTGCTATATAAATACATAATAATATGGTAGGACATTAGACTATGACAATGGTAGGATTAGAGTGTGAGCTCCTCTGAGGACAGTCAGTGACATGACTATGTACTCTGTAAAGTGCTGCAGAAGATGTCAGTACTATACAAATACAATAATAATTTGCTTTGATCACTTCCTGCTTTTAGCTTAGAGAGGAAGCAGAATTGACACACGATCATGACCAGCAGATCAGAGACTTACGAATCTATGACTCGATGAAACTGATCTCGCGCTGCTCCATGCGTTCCGCTACACACCAGTATAATGATTTATTCTTGTAAGGTGAAAACGCAGCATGTAACATGTTTATTTCATTGCCAGACATTCTACCCAAGAAAATCTTGGCCAGCGACTATCTGAAGACACTGAAGAAAGTGGATGAGGATGGTTATGTGGAAGAGGAGGGGGAGGAGGAGGATGATGATGAGGAGGAAGAAGGAGAAGAGGGGGATGAAGATGAAGATAGCGTTGATTCTGATGATGATGCAGATGAAGACTATGAACAAGATGACAACGATGATGAGGAGGAGGAGGATGAAGACGATTAATGCCCATCTTTCTATTGGATGAACTCTGTATACTTGATCGGTTTATTTTTTGATGTGTTTTTTTCTATGTGAAAACGGTGACTTTGCTGCTGCCAATCTGAGCAATAAAATGCCCTTCCCAAAGTCTTTTTTTTAAAAAAGACTCCTTTCGTATTTCAGATGAGTTCTGCTCGGCTGTTACGTAACAGGTGCTTGGGGGAATTTTTTTTTACAGTTAAAGTGCACCTGGGAAGGATGAAAATAAAAGCATTTATACATACCTGGGGCTTCCTCCAGCCCCCTTCAGGCTGATTGTACCTTCACCATCCTCCGACGCTGCCTGTACCTCCATTAGGTGGGCCAGTAATTTCCAAAGTCAGCACCAGTCGGCCCAGCCGCTTGTGCTCCCCTGTTACGCTCCCATGGCCAGCAGCTTTCTGCACCTGCACAGTAGTACTGCGCAGGCCCAGAACACTCCCGGTGACGGGGGGCGTCGGCCGGGCTCAGGTGCGCACTAAACCACGACTTCGAAATTACTGGGTCGCCTAGCGAGGATCTGGGCTGCAGAGGACGACGGCGAGGGACCGATCAGCCTGAAGGGGGCTGGAGGAAGCCCCAGGTATGTACAGTGGGATGCGAAAGTTTGGGCAACATTGTTAATCATCATGATTTTTCTGTATAAATCATTGGTTGTTACGATAAAAAATGAGTTAAATATATCATATAGGAGACATTCGCAGTGATATTTGAGAAGTGAAATGAAGTTTATTGGATTTACAGAAAGTGTGCAATAATTGTTTGAACAAAATTAGGCAGGTGCATAAATTTGGGCACCACAAAAAATAAATGAAACAAGTATTTAGTAGATCCTCCTTTTGCAGAAATTACAGCCTCTAAATGCTTCCTGTAGGTTCCAATGAGAGTCTGGATTCTGGTTGAAGGTATTTTGGACCATTCCTCTTTACAAAACATCTCTAGTTCAATCAGGTGTAATGGCTTCCGAGCATGGTCAGCTCTCTTTAAAGGGGAACTGAAGAGAGAGGTATATGGAGGCTGTCATGTTTATTTCCTTTTAGACAATACCAGTTTCCTGGCAGCCCTGCTGATCCTCTGCCTAATACTATTAGCCATAGCCCCTGAACAAGCATGCAGCAGATCAGGTGTTTCAGTGGTTCAGACTTATAAGTCTGATCTGACAAGACTAGCTGCATGCTTGTTTCTGGTTTTAATCAGATACTACTGCAGAGAAATAGACCAGCAGGGCTGCCAGGCAACTGGTATTGATTAAAAGGAAATAAACATGACAGCCTCCATATACCTCTCTCTTCAGTTCCCCTTTAACTTACACCACAGATTTTCAATTATAGTCAGGCCTGTGGACTGAGATGGCCATTCCAGAACGTTGTACTTGTTCCTCTGCATGAATGCCTTAGTGGATTTTAGGAAGTGTTTAGGGTCGTTGTCTTGTTGAAAGATCCAGCCCCGGCGCAGCTTCAGCTTTGTCACTGATTCCTGGACATTGGTCTCCAGAATCTGGAGACTGGAGAATCTGATACTGAGTGGAATCCATGCGTCCCTCAACTTTGACAAGATTCCCTGTCCCTGCACACAGCCCCACAGCATGATGGAACCACCACCATATTTTACTGTAGGTAGCAGGTGTTTTTCTTGAAATGCTGTGTTTTTCTTCCTTGCATAACACCCCTTGTTATGCCCAAATAACAAAATTTTACTTTCAGCAGTCCACAGCACCTTATTCCACAATGAAGCTGGCTTGTCCAAATGTGCTTTAGCATACCTCAAGCGGCTCTGTTTGTGCTGTGGGCGGAGAAAAGGATTCCTCTGCATACAGCTTCTCCTTGTGTAAAGTGCGCCAAATGGTTGAACGATGCACAGTGACTCCATCTGCAGCAAGATGATGTTATAGGTCTTTAGCGCTGGTCTTTGGGTTGACTCTGACTGTTCTCACCATTCGTCGCTTCTGTTTATCCGAGATTTTTCTTGGTCTGCCACTTCGAGCCTTAACTTGAACTGAGCCTGTGGTCTTCCATTTCCTCAATATGTTCCTAACTGTGGAAACAGACAGCTGAAATCTCTGAGACAGCTTTCTGCATCCTTCCCCCTAAACCATGATGGTTAACAATCTTTGTCTTTAGGTAATTTGAGAGTTGTTTTGAGACCCCCGTGTTGCTACTCTTCAGAAAAATTTAAAAGAGGAGGGAAACGTACAATTGACCCCCTTAAATACTCTTTCTTATAATTGAATTCACCTGTGTATGTAGGTCAGGGGTCACTGAGCTTACCAAGCCAATTTGAGCTCCAATAATTAGTACTAAAGGTTTTGGAATCAATAAAATGACAAATTTATGCACCTGCCTAATGTTATTTAAACAATTATTGCGCACTTTCTGTAAATGCAATAAACTTAATTTCACTTCTCAAATATCACCGGGTGTGTCTCCTATATAATATTTTTAATTGACAGTTTTTATCGTAACAACCAACGATTTATACAGGAAAATCATGACAATTAACAACGTTGCCCAAACTTTCGCATGATCCCACTGTATAAAATTTTCTTTTATCCATCTCAGGTTTCCTTTAAATGTCATCAGTTGTGAAGGCTTAAAAAAATGAAAAGTAATCCTTATAAAAGTTTTCAAAATTGCTTATGAAGAAAGCTACTTTCACTTTAAAATGCTTCAAAGGTTTACCACGAAATCACTTGAAATCCACCATGTAACAATCTCTGGTATTTGATGGATTTTTATGAATGAACCAACTGGCAGGGGCAGCATAATGTCACTGCTGGTGGAAGTTACCTCTAAATACTTTGTTCAGTTAGTTGGCCCCACGCCGGTGCTTCTGGTGCTGCTGCTAGCTTAAAGGGGCACTATAGCGAACATAAGGCTAATGGGATGACTGGTAGCATGTACCTAATATTAGGCGCATCAGATACTAAGTATTTTTAAATGTCTGCTTGAGAGGTTATAGACAGCATATGTAGTGACGCTGCCTGTCCTCCCCTCTGGTGACTCGGGCTGCAGTACACTGTAAGGGCTCGTTCACATCTAGGGCGTTTTCTGCCTTTTTTTCAAGCGCAGACGATTTTTAGAATCGCCCACAAAACAATTGTGCAATGAATCTCTATGAGAAGGTTCATATCGCGTTTTGTCCGCTTTGCGCTTCCCAAAGTGGTGCCGGTACCATTTTTGGGGCGATTTTGCTCTAATGAAAGGTATAGGAAGAGCGCTAAACGCTCACATAATCGCTTTGTGCGGCGATTGCGTTCGCGATTTTAAGAATAAATACATGTATTATTTTCCGGGTGAAAGAGTTCACTTCCTGACTTGCGTCAGAGAGTGAATTAAAAAATCGCTCTCCAAAAGCGCTTTAAAAAACCTGCATCATGCAGGCAAGCCCTGGGAGGCGGTAAAAAACATGGCGCACAAAATCGTAAAAATGTTTGCCATTTCGATTTCAGATGGGAACAAGGCCTTATAGCTGATTGCTCCTCTCATGTCTCCCTGCTGAAGACTTTGGAATGCAGGCTGCTGGTCAGCGAGTGTGTGGATAAACAAATAAGCAAGATAAATGGCTTGGCTCCTCCTGCGTCCAGTGCTATGATCTTCCCCAGTGCTCCCTGAGCAGTCTACATATCCCAAACAGCTTGACCAGTGAGAAAGGAGAAGATAAATCAGTAGTAGCAGCACTGAGAGGGGAGGGGGGAGTATGTTGCATAGCTTGAGAAAATGATGGGCAGTATCTCTGTATAGGTCGTCAAAAAACCTTTCAAGCCCACATTTTAAAGGGACTCCGAGAAGTGCAGAAACTATGGAAAGATGCATATCATTTTAAAGCTCTCTTTCTCCTCTTTCCAATGATATATAAACCGCCACCCTACGCCTTTTAGTTTTCGCTATTTTCGCAATTGAAATTGCCGCGGCCGCGATTTCAATCGTGAAAATAGAGAAAACTAAAAGGTGTAGGGTGACAATTTAGGTGTCGCCAGAAAGAGGAGAAAGAGAGCTTTAAAAGGATATCCATCTTTCCATAGTTACATTGTATTACACAGGACGACACTTTCCCCAGTGTCAGCAGCTCCATTCAGCAGAAAAAGTCGCCCTCTGTAATACAATGTAACTATGGAAAGATGGATATCATTTTAAAGCTCTCTTTCTGGCGACACCTAAATCATCGCCCTACACCTTTTAGTTTTCTCTATTTTCGCGATTGAAATCGCGGCCGCGGCAATTTCAATCGTGAAAATAGCGAAAACTAAAAGGCGTAGGGCGACGGTTTATATATCATTGGAAAGAGAGCTTTAAAATGATATGCATCTTTCCATAGTTTCTGCACTGCTCGGAGTCCCTTTAAAAAAAGGCTTAGTATCTAAAGCTCCTAATATTGGGTACATGCTACCAGGTTATCATAATAGGCTAATATTTGCCATGGTGCCCCTTTAAAGAGAAACTCCCACCAAGAATTGGTTAAAATGTGAAGTTATATAGGAACAATACAGAAACAAACCAAATGTGATTACAAACAGCACTATAGCTGGGTTCCTCTCCTCCCTGGATGCAGCTGGCGGTAAGTCAATTGAGTGTGAAAAAGTGACACCCAAAGCAGTAGATACCAGACTACATTTCCCAGAATCCCTGCATGCTTGCAGTGTGGGAGAAGGTGGACTTGTAGTTCACAGGAAGCAGATGGTGAGTAGGTGTGAGACTATGCTCTCCCCAAGTCTGTGCAGGATTATGCACATTTTGTATGCAAATCTGTGCAGCTTGAAAATGGGCCAATCAAATCCCACCAAGGGGGGATTTGACTGGTCAATACATACGGCCAGGAAGTGCGTTTGAATGGCCCAATTCGAAGCTGCATACAATTTGCATGCAATCCAGAATGAATAGTATCTCGTTGACCACCTGTGATGCAGAGCTGCAGCCAAACACAGCTGCACATTAGAGTTTTTGAACTTCCATAGTTCAATTCCAAAAGTAATTGATTTACAGCAGGGGTCTCAAACTCGCGGCCCCCGGGCCATTTGCGGCCCTCGATACAATATTTTGTGGCCCTCGCCGGCAAAAGCCTCCTTATAGTTCGCTTCAGTGCTCCCAAGTAATCAGCCGCATCCCCGCCGCTAAACGAGGGCTGCAGAGCCCCCAAATCGCCCGGGGGGCAATCCGCCGGCATTTCCTGAAAGGGGCAGAGCTTTCCTGACGTCAAACGCCGCACGGATCGCCGCCTCTCCCCGCCCCTCTCTGTGAAGGAAGAGTGAGAAGGGCGGGCAGAGGCGGCGATGCGCCGCGATTGTGGAATTCCTTATGCGGCCCAGCCTCATCCTGACTTTGCCTCCTGCAGCCCCCTAGGTAAATTGAGTTTGAGACCCCTGCTTTACAGTAACTGACAAGATTGCTTTATGGAATTGTCTTGTGCATTTTTTAGTGTAGACAGTTCTAAAAGTGGCCCTGCAGGGAGAGGGGTGGTATTATTCTAGATTTGTAAGGTTGAACTTAATAGTTTTTAGTGGAGCACTCCTCTAATGGATCCAATATGATGTGCCACAGTCAGGCCAGCCACACTCCAGCTGTTTAGTACTTCCAACGGATAAGACTGGCACCATCAATGGTTGATGGTGCCAGTCTTATCCGTTGTAAGGTTGAACTTAATGGACACCTCTTTTTTCAACCTGGATTACTGTGGGACCCTTAATTTTCCAGCCTTTTTGCACAGCGATTAACAATAGATTTCAGGATGAAATCTATTGGAAATCATCCTTGTGCCATGTAAGTGTGTTTGTATGCCCGTGCTCAGTGTTAAAGGGTACCTGAGATGGAAAAGGAAAAATGATACATACCTTGGCCCTCTTCCAGGCTGATCGCTTCCTCGCTGTCCGTCTGTGCCGCCTGGATTCTCAGCAGTTTGCCCCGGAAAATCCTCCAGTTGGCGCAGTCCACCCGCTTGTGCTCTCGTGACTGGGAGCGTATTGTGCCTGCGCAGTATATTCCGGAGGACTTTCCGAGGGGATTTGCGGAGGATCCAGGTGGTGCAGAAGGGCAACGAGGGAGTGATTAGCCTGGAGAAAGCACCAGGTATGTATCTTTTTTTTTTTTCTTTTCTACCATCTCAGCTTTACTTTAAAGGGAACCTAAACTGAGAAGGGTATGGATTTTTCCTTTTAAAATAATACCAGTTGCCTGACTCTTCTGCTTATCCTGTGCCTTCAATACTTTTAGCCACAGCCCCTGAACAAGCATGTAGATCAGGTGATCTGACTGAAGTCAGACTGGATTAGCTGCATGCTGTTTCAGGTGTGTGATTCAGCCACTACAACCAAAGAGATCAGCAGAACTGCCAGGCAACTGGTATTGTTTAAAATGAAACATCCATATCCCTCTCAGTTTAGGTTCCCTTTAAGGACTTCCCGCTCTGCTGGCACAATTTATGGCCTCCTTGAGGCAGGGAACACACTTGACTTTCAGTTTTCCGCGCGCGTTTTTCTGCATACTTTTTCTGCACACCAAGTGTGTTTCCATGCAGGAAAACGCGCGCGTTTTTTCACAGCAGCTGATGTAAATGATAGAGGAAACTGTCAAAATGTGCAGAGTCCTGATGCAGAATGTCAGTTTTTTTTCTGCGCACGAACAACACAGTAAGTGTGTACTAGCACATTGATTAACATGGGTTCTCAGTTTTTCTGTGCAGAAAACGCGCACGAAAACAGTCAAGTGTGTTCCCTGCCTCAGTGTTTGGTGTCACGGCACCACAACATGCGCCAATGCCATGTGGAACAGGCGCTTGTGGTAAGGAGGAGGCCAGGAATAAGTGAGCCTATAACAATGCTCATGAATGGGGTACACAAAACTTATACAGTTAGGGGAACACCAGCCAGGGGTCTATGGGATCCGTCAGTTGACGCAATATTGCGCACCTGAACAAACCCTTGCAATCAAAATTGTGCCAGCATTCCTGATCAATCCTCTTGACCGATTTCAGCCAGGTATTGATCGAAATATCGATCAGATGGCCATGTAACGGCATTGATTCTTGACCGACTCGATAAAATTTTTGAATCGGAAGATATAATTATTGAATACGAAGGTCGATTGACTCGCATCTAGCTAATCAACCCAAATCGAGTGATGTATAGGCAACTTTATGTTTTGGTTCATTATTATGTAGGAGGATGAACCCTGATGGACTGGGCACATACCAGAATGCTGTAGCAGCCATTTTGGCTCAGGGGGCCGTGTGATTGAAGCTGTGGTCTCTACCATTCAGGCGTTGACCCTTGTCTTCTCCTGATGTCGGTGTGGCTTTGGGTGTGTCTTCCTGTCAGAGGTTCACCTTGTTTCTGAGCGCCTTTTGATGGTGAAGGAGAGAGTGAATTACCAACGCCTTGACTTTCTGCACCATTTCTAGTGTTATGATGGTCTGGCTCTCTTCCATTGTTAACCCTTTTCGGGACCAGTTGCCTAACCCCCCTTAAAGGGACACTTAAGTCAAACAAAAAAAAATGAGTTTTACTCACCTAGGGCTTCCAATAGCCCCCTGCAGCTGTCCGGTGCCCTCGCCGTCTCCTTCCGATCCTCCTGGCCCCACCGTCAGCCACTTCCTGTTTCGGTGACAGGAGCTGACAGGCTGGGAACACGAGTGATTCTTCGCGTTCCCAGACATATTAGCACCCTCTATGCTGCTATATGGTATATGATATATGCTATAGTAGCATAGATGGCGCTATTGTGGCCAGGAACGCGAAGAATCACTCGCGTCCCCAGCCTGTCAGCTCCTGTCACCGAAGCAGGAAGTGGCTGCCGGCGGGGCCAGGAGGATCGGAGGGAGACGGCGAGGGCACCGGACAGCTGCAGGGGGCTATTGGAAGCCCCAGGTGAGTAAAACTCATTTTTTTTTACTTAAGTGTCCCTGTAAGGACCAAGCATTTTGCTGTGGGGGGAGGTGGGGTGCGTTTGGGGGGTTAGGGCAACCGGATCCCTGCAGGGTCTTGCTGGGCTGTGTCCCTCCCCCCTGTGTGGTCAGGTGTCCCCCATTCAGCAGCTGCTTTCACTCACCTTCCAGGCTCCAGCGATGAGCCGCAGTGAACCCCTCTGCTCCGGCCGGCATCTCGGCTCCTACTGCCGCTCAGTTCCCGGGTCACGGCTTGATGACGTCATCAAGCCGGGACCCGGCGCAGACGTCCGAAGGAGCAGAGATGCCGGCAAGAGCGGTGGGGAGCACCGATCGTCACGGGAACGGCAGGGAGGTGAGTGGATCCTCTTCTTTCCCCCCCACCGCCGCAGCTGTCAAATTGATCACTACATTCCGCTGTCGATCGTAGTGATCACGTGATCAGCAGCCATACATGATGGCTCCTGATCACTGAGGGGAGATGTCAGGTGTCATATGACAGCTTAATCTCCCCTCTCCGGTGCTCACGATCGCGTCGGGACGGTTCGTTAGCACGGACGTTGAATCAACGTCCAGTCAGGGTGGCATCACCACCTGCTGGACGTAGATTCAACCTACGTCGGTCCCCAAAAGGTTGATTACCTTTTTCTCAACATATTTAACAACACAGTTTCCTGTTCAAATACTGCTCAGGAAGGTCACTTTTATGCAGAGGGTATGGTACCTACCTTTGGGATACAGTGCAGGCGCAGTACCATCTTCCCCCCTGGGGTTCCGGCGGAAATAGCTGAGCCTGATCAGTTCCGCTCTACTGTGCAGGCGCAAGCGCCTCGCACCGGTTTAGTAGAGCGGACCCTCTCAGGATCGGCTATTTCCACCGGAGCCCAAGGAGGAAGATGGTACTGCGCCTGCGCTGGATCCCAAAGGTAAATATCGCTATAGAGCCTGCCCGCATCGTAGATGGATTTTTCGAGGGGTGTAAGCACTGGATCGGGGCTACACAGGAGGGTGGGGAAAGCCTCATTAGGATCCAGAGGCTGCCCTCTCCAAAGGTAAGTACCCCATAGGGCACTATTTTTCCTCACAGGTTCTCTTTAACCATTGTCTGAAAACTTTGAACCATAGGCAGAGTGCAGCTGTGAGACAGATATAGACGGTGCATTAAAAACCCCAAATCCTAACTAAGGAGGTGCATATCGTCTGAAAAACAGTACAACAGCAAGGAATGGAAGAAGTTGTCATAAACATGTGACACACGTTAGCGCATGGCATTGGTATCACTGACAAATCAGACATGCCTGCAGGTAGGGGAACAGCAAATAAACCCTAAGCTTGAAGGGCGTTATCAAATGAACAGTGCAAGTTGGGCAACAAAAGTTGGAAAACAAGTATCTACAGGAAGTTCAGGAACACATTTAAGGTGGACCTGAACTCTTGCACAGGACAGAAGGAAAGCATAGATAAATGCACCCTGTATGTATTTAGAGAGTTTAGCTAAGCGAGAAGCGCTCAGAAGCCATCTACTGCCAGGAAAATGTTTTATGGTTGTAATTCTTTATCAGTGAGGGTTACGCTATAGTCTGACCAAGTCCCAACCCTGAAACTGTCACTTGCATACTTAATGTTTAACTCTTTCAGAGAAAGAAAAAAAAGGAATACAGCTTAGTTATTTGTGTGTTTCGCACTATACATACATCTGTCTATCTCCTCATGTCACATGTCACCTTGTGTGTCCTATAACTAGTTGCTGCATCTTGTGCTGTATATCCACGTCCCACAGGACTTCACCTGAAGCCCCAGGGTCGTAGATATTTGTCTCCCGCCGCTGTACGCTCCCACTCGCCGCTGCGTGCATTCCCACACGTGTTCTTGCCGCCGTCTTTAAGGGATACTGTAGGGGGGTCGGGGGAAAATGAGTTGAAGTTACCCGGGGCTTCTAATGGTCCCCCGCAGACATCCTGTGCCCGCGCAGCCACTCACCGATGCTCCAGCCCCGCCTCCAGTTCACTTCTGGAATTTCTGACTTTAAAGTCTGAAAACCACTGCGCCTGCATTGCCGTGTCCTCGCTCCCGCTGATGGCACCAGGAGCATACTGCGCAGACCAAAGACCATACTGGGCTTGTGCAATACTCTCCTGGTGACATCAGCGGGAGCGAGGACACGGCAACGCAGGCGCAGTGGTTTTCAGACTTTAAAGTCAGAAATTCCAGAAGTGAACTGGAGGTGGGGCAGGAGCATCGGTGAGCGGCTGCGCGGGCACAGGATGTCTGCGGGGGACCATTAGAAGCCCCGGGTAAGTTCAACTCATTTTCCCCCGACCCCCCTACAGTATCCCTTTAGTAGGGAGATCGATGAATAGTAACGCGGACCCAGAAATAACAGGAAAATATTTGCATCACTGGAGGGCAAGGTGGCGGCCCAAATCAAGGAAAGGATCCGCATCACACATACAGAGCACATTTTTGAGACTTTGGCCCATATCCAATTAATTTTTTCATCTGAGTTATCTTGTAGGAGTAACTGCCATCTTAAAACAGAAGGAAATTTGCAATAATTCAGTTATAAGTGAACATTTGTGGTTACCCACAATGCACAACTACTAAATATGCAAATTATCCCTTTTCGCCCTTGGTAAGCTAAGCAAGCATCCAGAACCGCTGGTGTATAGCAAGCCTATAGCTTTAAGTTTTACACAGCCATATCAAACCCACTGTTAGGAATTCACCTGGAGGTTCCCGCAATGCGACCGCTCATGATGAGAGTTGCGTCGGAACCTCCACTTCCGCATGTCAACGGCCATCCTCCGCTGGTGATGCGTGCACTGGGGATCGCTCTGCGCATACTGGTGGGCGGCTTATTCGCTCCTCTCGGCCACAGTATGGTCTGAGGCGGCGACAGAGGTAGTGTCAGCTGACAGTTTAGTCAACTGACATGGGTTTTAATAAATATATAAAATATGAATACTGTCCCTGGCCGGATTTGAACCCTGGCCTCTCACGCCAGAGGCGATGACTTTGACCAGTATGCTATAGCTAATATACAGCCAGGAGGTTTTGTTAGTCAGCTGAGTAGTTACCCAACTGACATGTATTGCTACCTGTGTCAGCTGATCTCTTCAGCTGACACTTAAACAGGATTATTGCCTGCGTGTGATTGGCTGCTGTGTGCATGTGGTCGACCACTGATTGGTTGCATGAAGTATTTAAACCTGCTGAGTGCTTCCTGTGATTGCCCGTGATAGCTTTGGCTGTGTGCTTTTGCTGGGTGTGATTTCCTGCTTATTGATTACCTGTGAACCGACCTCTGCCTGGAATCTGACTACGCTTTGCCTGCTGCCTGAACCGACCTTCTGCCTGACCCCTGACTATTCTCTGATCTCTGCCTGGACCGACCTAGGATTACCTGACCTTGATTTTGCCTGCTCCTTGTGTACCTCGATACTTCTGATTGTACGTGTATGACCTCGGATTGTTACTGGACTCTGCTTATCTCCTGTTAGGTTCTGGTGAGTTACATAGTTCACTCTACGTTCAGCTCCTATACCTTGCACCTACAAGGCCTGGGTGTAACCGAAGTCGGGCAGGTGTTGTTTCCTCACCTCCCGTTCAAGCGGGGACGCGCCACATAGGGTGAAGAAGGTGGGGATAGATTGGGGCATAGGAGCTGAGCTGTGAACTGATAACTGGCCAAGCCTGACATAACACCCACATGTAGACAGCCTGTTTCGGACTTTTGGTCCTCATCAGTACATGGCAGGGATTGATAAGGCTGTATGAGATAGGGCTTGGACCAGTACAACAGAGTAACCAAGCAGCTCAGGGTGACCCAAGCCACTCAGAATGTATAGGGGGATAAAAGGGACCAAAAAGCCCTCCTACTAAAAAAGCAAAGCTTGGTATAACAAGGGCAAAGAGGGATAATTTGCATATTCAGTAGCAGTGCATTGTGGGTAACCACAAATGTTCACTTATAGCTGAATTATTGCAGATTTGCTTATGTTTTAAGAAGGCAATTACACCAGGCTTTGCTTTTTTAGTAGGAGGGCTAGTAGTTTGGGTCACCCTGAGCTGCTTGATTACTCTATCTCGTAGGAGATAATTTTCATTTTCTCTTAAACTACATTTTCAGCATTTTACAATTAAAGCACCCAAAAGTTGGTGAAAAAGTACTATCACATTTATTCTGAGTATTTTCTTGCTTGGTGGGGGCTTAAAGACATTTTATGACAAGTTTGAAAATATCACCTGGGTGAAAACTCAGGAGAAAAAGTGAATTGCATATGGGCCCTTGTGAGGAGCCACCATCCTGGACAACTGGACTTGAATTTGAATTAAATTAAAAAAAAAAAAAATTGGGGTGCTCTAAAACTTTTGACGGGTTGTGTATGTTATCTGGCTTATGTTGTTTGGGCAAACACACCCTAGCAGCTAATGATTTTTTAATAGTGATATATTTTAGTGACGCCGCTGAGCATGGATGATAACTGGAAACCTCTTGTCTGAAACTTTGTAGTCTTAAAGAGGAACTCCAGCCTAAACAAACATACTGTCATTAAAGGAATACTATCTATCCCCAAGTGTTCTAAAATGACAATGTACAAATAATGTCTAAGCAGCTGTGTAAACATTTTCCTACTTTTCATGTTAAATATCAGAGGCAAAAGCTGTAATTTATTGAGGGTAGGATTTAGCTATATTGGGACAAATCAATTGCAGAAAGGGAGTCTGCTTCAATGCACAGCCAGAGTTGCATATCAGACTACAGAAAGCAAATATCAAACATATCAAACTCTGAAAGCAAAAACAGTATGAAAAGCTGTGACAATTAGTTACATTTCCTCTGCTCTCTTCAGACACCTCAGTCAGAAACACAGAAAACAGGAGCTGCAGCTGTTCTCTCTGTCACACACAGAGCTACACATAGAGTTAACTGATCAAGTGTGAGGGGAATTTCCCCTCTCCTCATGGCTCAGTCAGCGTCAGTTTTGGCGTCAGTAAAGTTTGAAAGTATTTTGCTAACAGTAAGCAAAGAAGTTGCTACTAAAATGTATACACATAGCAGCACTTCCCAAACAATTCTGTGTCAACTGAAAAAAAATATGTGAATTGATAGTATTCCTTTAAGTTACATTAGTTATGTTAATTAAAATAGATAGGTATAATAATCTCTTACCCACTCTGTTTTAAAAGAACCGGCAAATGTTTGTGATTTCATGATGGCAGCCATCTTTTTGGTTGAAAGGAGGTGACAGGGAGCATGAGACACAGTTCCAACTGTCCTGTGTCCTGAGCACCTCTCCCAGTTGCTAGGCAACGTGAATAACAACATAGGAAATCCCATCATGCTCTGCACAGCATCAGGGGAAAAAAGCCCAGGTTTTTTTTTCTTTGATGGGTGGAGCTTAGCTAAAAATGCAGCTAAAAATGATGCTTTGGTAAGAAAAACAAAATTCTGATGCTGTGAAACTGTTAAAGAAACACCAAGCTGTGAGGAATCGCGGAAAAGCAGCCGCCTCTACTCAGCGTGAGGCGGCTGTTTCCATGAGGAGCATGGCGGAACGCGGAAAAACCGCCGCGTCTGACGTGGTGGTTAGCGCGCATGGCCCTGTTGCGGACACGTTAACCCAGCGCGGGGAGGCCGCCGCCTGCGCTGATGGCGGTGCGACCAACCCCGTGCATGGGTCTGCAGAGACTTCGCAAGACAGTACTGGTGTGGCAGGAACTGATAGTCCACCAAGGTTCAGAATGACGCGCGTGCGCGCGGAGAGGCAGAGCCTATATGGCAGCCAGAAAAGGGGGTCAGCTGACCAAGCTGGTCAGCTGACAACTCTGCTTCTTCTCATTGGACCAGCACTTAGGGAGGGGCAGGAGAGTGTTTTAGTCTATATACTGCTGGCTGCTCAGTTGCTGGTTGTCTGGCGTTGCGATCACTACGTGGTAGCACTCAGACCTGAGTCAGATCCTAAAGTGTGCCGGGACCAGTTGGAGCTGTAATCCTACACTTAGCTAGATTCTGTTGATCGTCTAAAGTACTAGTTTGATTGTGATTATCTGTTATGACCTCTTTGCCTGCCTGACTATTCTCCTGTACTCTGATCCTGTACCCTGCTATTCTGATACTCTGTTGCCGAACCCCGGCTCGCCCTAGACTCCACATCTGCCTCCTGATTCTGTACCTCGATATTTCTGATACTCTGTTGCCGAACCCTGCTTGTTATTTGATCCCGCATCTGCCTTCTGAATCTGTACTGTATCTGTCTGTGTGTTAACGACCTGGATTGCCCGACCTCGAGAACTGGCCTTACTGTTAGAGGCAGTTCCCAGACCTGTCAGTGACACCCTCTCATTGGTGTCACTCACACTCTGTCCTTCCTACTCTCAGCCTAGCTCCTCCCCCAGGAGAGTCTAGGCCCACGGAAGGTACATTCCTCCGTGCAGTACTCTAAGTATTACTGTTGCACCAAACACTCTCACTCTACTCAGGTGTCCAAAGGTTAGCTTATATATCTGATTATCGGTGGTACTGCAGATCATCAATAATCTGGTATATATCTGTATTCCCAGTGATACTGCAGATCACAGGTAATCAGATACTCTCTGTGTTACACCGATCGTTACACAAGCCTTTTCAGTTCTGCTGAGTAGATTTTTAGTCCAGAGTGTAACGATCGGTGTAACACAGAGAGGATCTGATTACTGGTGATCTGCAGTATCACTGGTAATACAGATATATACCCGATTATTGATGATCTGCAGTATCACCGATAATCAGATATACAAGCTAACCTCTGGACACCTGAGTAGAGTGGAAGTGTTTGGTGCAACAGTAATACTAGAGGACTAGGCCTCAGTACAGTAAGGAGTACTGCACCACTTCCTTCCGTGGACCAGAACTCTCCCGGGAGGAAGAGTCAGGCTGAGAGTAGGAAGGACACCCCAAGAAAAACACTCTGGAGGAAGTGTCACTATCAGGACTGGGAAACGCCTCTAACAATAAGGTCGGTTCTCGAAGTCGGACAAGCCAGGTCGTAAAAACACGGATAGATAAGGTACAGATTCAGAAGGCAGAGGCGGAGTCTAAAGTACAGGCAGGGTTCGGCAACAGGGTATCAGATATATCGAGGTACAAAATCAGGAGACAGATGCAGAGTCTAAAGGCGAGCCGGGATACGGCAGCAGAATATCAGAATAGCAAGGTACAAGATCAGAGTTCAGAAGAATGGTCAGACAGGCAAACAGGTCATAACAGATAATCACAATCAAACTAGTACTTTAGACTATCAACAGAATCTAGCTAAGTGTAGGATTACAGCTCCAGCTGGTCCCGGCACACTTTAGGATCTAACTCAGGTCTGAGTGCTACCACTTAGTGATCACAACGCCAGACAACCAGCAACTGAACAGTCAGCACTATATATACTGAAAGGCTGCCCAGCACCTCCCTAAGTGCTGGACCAATGAATGGTGCTGCAAATGTCAGCTGACTGGCCTGGTCAGCTGACTAACCTCTGGCTGTCATATAAGCCTTGTCTCTCAGCGCGCGCGCGCGTTACACTGAACCAGTGTGGACTATCAGTCCCAGCCACACCTGTCACACTTCGCAATGTATCCAGTGAACCGAGCGTGGGGGCCGCCACACCGCTCCCTACACCAGCGGCGGCTTCCCCACGCTCACCCCGATTGCCAGGGACACCACCATGCGACAAGTCCGCTGTCTCCAATGCGGATTCCGCCGCTCTGCCTATGCGGCATGCATCGGTTTCTCCGCGTTGTGTCGCCATGCTGAATGCAGAAACAGCCGCCTCACCTTGCGAAGCGGCGGCTTTTCCGCGTTTCTTCACACAGAGGTTCACTTTAGGTTGGCTACTAATTATACAATTTGCTCAATGATCAATTACGAACAATTGTTTGTACGACTAATGGACAAAAATCTGCTAACCAATCCAAAAAGAAAATTCGGATCGATTTTATTAATCTGATCAGATTGGTTTGGAGATTTAAGTCCATTAGTGGTCCCAAACGATCATTTATGATCGTTCATACGAAGAATTGTTTGTAATTGATCGTTCAGCAAATTATTTGATTATTGGCCACCTTTAAAGAGGAACTTTAAGGCCCGGTTCACATTAGCGGTTGTTTGCCAAACGGACCGGATGACCTGACCGGATCCGGACCGGATCGGAACCGTACGGTTCTGATCCGGATCCGGTCAGGTTGCATCAGGTGTCCATCAGGATGCGATCCGGATCCGTTTGGCAAAAGTTCGTTAAAAACAAAAAAAAAGTTGGGGTCTGGGAGGTCAGCAGAAGGGGGACCTGTGGAATCAGGCCCTCTGCTGTTTAGCACTCACCTCCACCTCCGACATGCTGCCAACATCTCCGGATCCAGCTGTGCTGCTCCACTCCAAAATGCTTGCCCATGTGTCCCCATCCAATATCGCCGCAACAATCCCCATAGGAAGTGGGGTAGAACATCCGGATTTCTCAGCCAGTGTGTTGTGCGCTCTCCGGTTCCCATTGGTTTGTATTGGCCGGATGGTGCAGTCCGGCTCCGCCCCGGATACGGCTGCCGGAGGAGCCGGATGAAAAAATAGCGCATGTTGGAACGGAGGCCGGAGTCCGGATCCGGCCCGGATCCGGTCCGGCTCCGGTTTGGCAGAACGGACGCATGTGAACGGACGCATAGGCTTTCATTGCTATGCCGTGCGTCCGTTCCGTCCGTTCTGCAAGCGGTGCGGCTCCGGCACGGCGATTCCGGAGGGCCACCGCAAGTGTGAACCGGGCCTAACCCAATCAAGTAGTTAATGCCCCCTTTCCCACAAGAAATATTTACTTTTTGTCAAATAGATCATCGGGCAAGGGGCGGAGCTGTATAGCTGATATTGTAGTGAAACCCCTCCCACACTGTGATTTCAGGACCTAGGTCCTGACAGTTTCCTGTCTGAGCCTTGTTGCATTGTGGGATAATAACGGCTGTTGCCAACTGCCAAGCAAACAGTGCCAATGTCCCTCTGTGCATATGTATATACAGTATATACAACATAACATACAACAACATATAACAACCTTTTAGCCTATTGCATTATTAGGGGGTGTGGTTATAGATAATGGCAGTTGGTGCTGTCTGTTTTTTTTCCTTGTCTGCCAGTAGTAAAGATGATGACCTGCAGACTCAGGGTAGATCAAACAATATGAACACATTACATGGTGAATATCAATCATTTCTTGATTTCTCTTCTATTTTTTTAACTTCTTGCTTTGCAACGTATTGATTTTTTCCCCTTTTTTGCTAAAGTTCCTCTTTAAAACGAATGCGTACGCAGCGGCAGTCTAATTACATAATTCAGCCTCACCGATAAGCTCGACAAAAAACGCTTATTAATAGCTCACAAATAATACACTTCATGGAAAATGTCGCACATTTATTTAACCAGAAACATGAAAAAAATATGATTTCTTTATATAAAGATATGTTGTGATATTTCTAAATGATAATTTTAATACATGAATACAGCTCAACATAAGTCCAGTGGCTGTGAAAGAAGATCCAATGAATCCCCTTGTAGCAGAACAATGGCATTCAGAAATGTACCTACATATCATACTTACAATTAAAGACTGCCCACCGCTGTGCTAGAACAATACCTCAATGCCAGAAGTAATACACTCAGCATCACGATATTAATACCCCTTTGGTCAGCCTTATTAGCACTTCCGGTATGTCGGGTTTCCAAGTCAAATACTGTAAAGGCGCCAGAGCTGGATTAAGGCCAAATGGGGCCCTAAGCAAAATAGCAGGCCTGGGCCCCCCTCCCTCAAGCCACCTCTGTTCTCCCTCTGTTCCCCCTGTGCCACCTCTTGTGCCCCTCTGTTCTCCATGTGCCACCTCTTGCGTCCCTCTGTTCCCCCTGTGCCTCCTCTATTCCCTCTGTGCCATCTCTTGTGCCCCTCTGTTCCACGGTTCACTTCTGCCACCTCTTGTACCCCTCTGTTCCCCCTGTGCCACCTCTTGTGCCCCTCTGTTCTCACTGTGCCACCTCTTGTGCCCCTCTGTTCTCCCTGTGCCACCTCTTGCGTCCCTCTGTTCCCCCTGTGCCTCCTCTATTCCCTCTGTGCCATCTCTTGTGCCCCTCTGTTCCACGGTTCACCTCTGCCACCTCTTGTACCCCTCTGTTCCCCCTGTGCCACCTCTTGTGCCCCTCTGTTCTCACTGTGCCACCTCTTGTGCCCCTCTGTTCTCCCTGTGCCATCTCTTGTGCCCCTCTTTTCTCCCGGTGCCACTCTGTTCCCCCGTGCCACCTCTTGTGCCCCTCTGTTCTCCCTGTGCCACCTCTTGTGCCCCTCTGTTCTCCCTGTGCCACCTCTTGTGCCCCTCTGTTCTCCCTGTGCCACCTCTTGTGCCCCTCTGTTCTCCCTGTGCCACCTCTTGTGCCCCTCTGTTCCTCCTGTGCCACCTCTTGTGCCCCTCTGTTCTCCCTGTGCCACCTCTCCTCTTGTGCCCATCTGTTCTCCCTGTGCCATCTCTTGTGCCCCTTTGTTCTCCCTGTGCCACCTCTTGTGCCCCTTTGTTCTCCCTGTGCCACCTCTTGTGCCCCTTTGTTCTCCCTGTGCCACCTCTTGTGCCCCTCTGTTCTCCCTGTGCCATCTCTTGTGCCCCTTTGTTCTCCCTGTGACATCTCTTGTGCCCCTCTGTTCTCCCTGTGCCACCTCTTGTGCCCCTCTGTTCTCCCTGTGCCACCTCTTGTGCCCCTCTGTTCTCCCTGTGCCACCTCTTGTGCCCCTCTGTTCTCCCTGTGCCACCTCTTGTGCCCCTCTGTTCCCCCTGTGCCACCTCTTGTGCCCCTCTGTTCCCCCTGTGCAATATCTTGTGCCCCTCTGTTCTCCCTGTGCCATCTCTTGTGCCCCTCTGTTCTCCCTGTGCCATCTCTTGTGCTCCTCTTTTCTCCCTGCGCCATCTCTTGTGCCCCCCTGTTCTCCCAGTGCCATCTCTTGTGCCCCTCTGTTCTCCCTGTGCCATCTCTTGTGCCCCTCTGTTCTCCCTGTGCCACCTCTTGTGCCCCTCTGTTCACCCTGTGCCACCTCTTGTGCCCCTCTGTTCACCCTGTGCCACCTCTTGTGCCCCTCTGTTCCCCCTGTGCAACTCTTGTGCCCCTCTGTTCCCCTGTGCCACCTCTTGTGCCCCTCTGTTCCCCCAGTGCCACCTCTTGTGCCCCTCTGTTCTCCCTGTGCAACCTCTTGTGCCCCTCTGTTCCCCCAGTGCCACCTCTTGTGCCCCTCTGTTCTCCCTGTGCAACCTCTTGTGCCCCTCTGTTCCCCCTGTGCCAACTCTTGTGCCCCTCTGTTCTCCCTGTGCCACCTCTTGTGCCCTTCTGTTCTCCCTGTGCCACCTCTTGTGCCCCTCTGTTCTCCCTGTGGCACCTCTTCTGCCCCTCTGTGCCACCTCTTGTGCCCCTCTGTTCTCCCTGTGCCACCTCTTGTGCCCCTCTGTTCCCTCAGTGCCACCTCTTGTGCCCCTCTGTTCCTCCTGTGCCACCTCTTGTGCCCCTCTGTTCTCTCTGTGCAACCTCTTGTGCCCCTCTGTTCTCTCTGTGCTACCTCTTGTGTCCCTCTGTTCTCTCTGTTCCCACTTTTGTGCCCCTATGATCTCTCTGTGCCACCTCTTGTGCCCCTATGTTCTCTCTGTGCCACCTCTTGTGCCCCTCTGTTCTCTCTGTGCCACCTCTTGTGCTCCCTGTTCTCTCTGTGCCACCTCTTGTGCCCCTCTGTTCCTCCTGTGCCACCTCTTGTGCCCCTCTATTCCACCTCTTGTGCCCCTCTGTTCTCCCGTTCCACCTCTTGTGCCCCTCTGTTCTCCCGTTCCACCTCTTGTGCCCCTCTGTTCCCTAAGTGCCTCCTCTTGTGCCCCTCTGTTCTCCCGTTCCACCTTTGTGCCCCTCTGTTCTCTCTGTGCCACCTCTTGTGCCCCTCTGTTCTCTCTGTGCCACCTCTTGTGCTCCCTGTTCTCTCTGTGCCACCTCTTGTGCTCCCTCTTGTGCCCCTCACTATCCAGCGCTGAAATCAGGGGTCGAGTGGGGCGTGGACGCGGGTGGACGACGTCCATTTGCTTTTTCCAGAATGCATAGACGCCGTCCACTCTGGCATGTGTGGAGGGGAGCAGTGCAGAGAAGGAAAGCTGTGGGATCAGCGGGGAAGGGTGGACGTCTTCCCCCCCTTCCCTCACCTTGGGGCTCCCCTTCCTGCCTCTCACCTCCGATGTTTTTAAATCTCGGTGGCTAAAGTGGGCGGAGACTTACCGCCGTTCTTCCAGCCGCAAGGGACGCTCTGCTCTGTGTGCAGCTAGTCTGGTCTACTCAAGACCAGACTAGCCGCGCACAGAGCAGAGCGTTCCTTGCGGCTGAAAGAACGGCGGTAAGTCTCCGCCCACTTTAGCCGCTGAGATTTAAAAAATACCGGAGGGGAGAGCGAGGGAGGGAGAGCCCCAAGGTGAGGGAAGGGGGGGGAGACGTCCGCCCTTCCCTGCTGATCCCACAGCTCTCCTTCTTTGCGCTGCTCCCCTCCTGCTGGGGGACACACCTGGCTACATATACTGGGCACATATCCCCCTGCCTTCATATACTGGGCACATATACCCCTGCCTACATATACTGGGCACATATACCCCTGCCTACATATACTGGGCACATATACTTCTGCCTACATATACTGGGCACATTTACCCCTGGCTACATATACTGGGGACATATACACCTGGCTACATATACTGGGCACATATACCCCTGACTACATATACTAGGCACATATACCCCTGCCTACATATACTGGGCACATATACCCCTGCCTACATATACTGGGCACATATACCCCTGACTACATATACTGGGCACATATACCCCTGACTACATATACTGAGGACATATACCCTGGCTACATATACTGGGGATGGGGACATATACCCCTGCCTACATATACTGGGGACATATACCCCTGCCTACATATACCGGGGACATATACTCCTGCCTACATATACTGGGCACATATACCCCTGACTACATATACTGGGCACATATACCCCTGACTACATATACTGGGCACATATACCTCTGGCTACATATACTGAGGACATATACCTCTGGCTACATATACTGGGGATATATACCCCTGCCTACATATACCGGGGACCTATACCCCTGCCTACATATACTGGGGACATATACCCCTGGCTACATATACTGGGCACATATACCCCTGCCTACATATACTGGGCACATATACCTCTGGCTACATATACTGAGGACATATACCCCTGCCTACATATACTGGGGATATATACCCCTGCCTACATATACCGGGGACCTATACCCCTGCCTACATATACTGGGGACATATACCCCTGGCTACATATACTGGGCACATATACCCCTGCCTACATATACTGGGCACATATCCCCCTGGCTACATATACTGGGCACATATACCCCTCCCTACATATACTGGGCACATATCCCCCTGGCTACATATACCCCTGGCTACATATACTGGGGACATATACCCCTGGCTACATATACTGGGTAGGGATGCTCGGAAAATTCCGCGGAATTATAAATTCCGTGATTCCGGCCGGAATTAGGTCAATTCCGATTCCGGTAGTCAAATCGGAATTCCTATACCTCTCAAACGGAATTCCGCGGAAATTTTATAATTCCGACGGAATTTTCCGGAATGACATAAAAAAAATCTCCCTCTTCCTCTATCTCCATCTCCTCATCCATCCATCGCAGTAGGGAATTGCAGATTTTCAAAACAGCTTATATACCATAGCTGGGATTTGAACCCAGAACCTAGTGTGTAGTAGGTATCTGTCTTACCCTCTAGACCATGACCCACACTACATGCTAAAGCTGCCGGTAGCATAAACCATACTTCCATTATGATCAATTCGATAGAAAAAGTAGCATGATTAAGGATTTGTACTTTTTGAAAAGCATGCTTATTTATATACCATAGCTGGGATTTGAACCCAGGACCTAGTGTGTAGTAGGTATCTGTCTTACCCTCTAGACCATGAACCACACTACATGGAAGTAGGTATCTGTCTTACCCACTAGTAAGGCTGAGGCTGGAGAGGCTGCAGCCTCAGGGCGCAGTGTAGGAGGGGGTGCACAATTCATTCAGCTGTCATTCCCAATTGTGTTTGAAGCAGAAAGAAATAAGAAAAGGTGATACATGGCAGCGACAGCAAGCCAGATAAGTAGAGATTAAGGTGTTGGGGGTGGGGGGGGGGGGGGGCTGGGGCACCTCTTAGTGTAATAGCAATCAGTGTGTGACAGCTGGGGTGGGAGGGATGGGGGGGCGCACTTTGCTGTCTCAGCCTTGGGTGCTGAAGGACCTTGTCCCACCTCTGACCACACTACATGCTAAAGCCTGGCCCTGAGTGTGGTTAATGGTCTAGAGCAGTGGTCCTCAAACTAAGGCCCGCGGGCCGAATGTGGCCCCCTAAGGCTTTCTTACCGGCCCCCCACACAGAAAATGTATTGCTTATAAATGCAGTCAGCTACATCTTTAAATATTGGTGGTCCACATATGGAATAGCAGTGCAGCACCCCCCATCCACATGGAAGCCAGAAAGCAGAAATTTTGCTGGTTTCCAATCAAATTCCACATCAGGTGACACTGCTGTCCAATTGGCTTGCAGATTGTCACCTGGGTATGCTTCACTGTCTGGTCCGCAAAGACTTCTACATCATTTTATGTTTACTCCGGCCCACCAGCGGTCTGAAGTATGTTGACCCGGCCCTCAACCCAAAATGTTTGGGGACCCCTGGTCTAGAGGGTAAGACAGATACCTACTACACACTAGGTCCTGGGTTCAAATCCCAGCTATGGTATATAAGCATGCTTTTCAAAAAGTACAAATCCTTAATCATGCTACTTTTTCTATCGAATTGATCATAATGGAAGTATGGTTAATGCTACCGGCAGCTTTAGCATGTAGTGTGGGTCATGGTCTAGAGGGTAAGACAGATACCTACTACACACTAGGTTCTGGGTTCAAATCCCAGCTATGGTATATAAATAAGCATGCTTTTCAAAAAGTACAAATCCTTAATCATGCTACTTTTTCTATCGAATTGATCATAATGGAAGTATGGTTTATGCTACCGGCAGCTTTAGCATGTAGTGTGGGTCATGGTCTAGAGGGTAAGACAGATACCTACTACACACTAGGTTCTGGGTTCAAATCCCAGCTATGGTATATAAGCTGTTTTGAAAATCTGCAATTCCCTACTGCAATGGATGGATGGGAGGAGGAGGGAGAGAGAAAAATTTTTCCGACGGAATTCCGTGTAAATCGGAATTCCGTGGAACTGACCCGGTATACCGTCGGAATGGAACGGTAACGGAATTTCTATATGTCGGAATGCGGAATTGTGCCGGAAACGGAAATCGGCTATTCCGACCATGCCTGATACTGGGGACATATACCCCTGCCTACATATACTGGGGATACAGTGGCTTGGAAAAGTATTCGGCCCCCTTGAAGCTTTTCACATTTTGTCACATTACTGCCACAAACATGAATCAATTTTATTGGAATTCCAATACAAATATACATACCTGGCGCTTCCCTAAGCCCCCTCTGGCCTGATCGATCCCACGGCGTCCTCTTCTGATTCCCTGTTCGGCTGAAATTGGCCCCGGGAAGTCCCATGGTCCGGAGCCAACTGCACATGCGCGGCCCAACTGCTTGCGCGCTTCCACTGCATTCACGTCACCAGGAGCGCTCTGCGCCTGCGCCAACTAGAGGATTTTCCAGGGCCAGTTGTGGGCGTACAGGCACTGGCAGTCAGAAGAGCACAGCGTGGGAGCGATCAGGCTGGAGGGGGCTGGAGGAAGCCCCAGGTATGTACGGTATATTTTATTGCTGTGGCTCCATTTCAGGTTCACCTTAATCTCTAGTTATCTGGCTTACAGTCACTGCCATGTATCCCCTTTTCTTATTTCTCTCTCCTTCAAACACAATAGGGGAATGATAGCTGAGTGAGTTGTGCGCCCCTTCCTACACTGCGCCCTGAGGCTGGAGCCTCTCTCGCCTCTGCCTCGGCCCGGCCTCGGCGGTAGTAACAGTAATATTGCTGTGCACTGTCTTCACGCAGCAATATTACTGCTGCTTTGTGTATCAACAATATTGGCCCTTATTCAACTATGCTTGTTTCAGAGTTGTGACTCAGACACTACTGCAGCCAAAGATCAGCAGGACTGCTAGACAACTGAAATACATATGGAAGCCACTGACTCCCTCTCACTTCAGGTGTTCTTTAAAATAACTTTTCTATCACTTTGCCATTGAGAAAGTCCCAAAAAGTATATGCACAACATGCCTAAATGAACATTTGTTTGTAAGAGCAGAAGTGTGAATAAGCCCTTATTAACATATCAATACCACTGTGTGCATTGGAGGAAGGGGGAGGGGAGGTTCAAAGCTTGCCACAGGCAGTGAAAGCCCTAGAAATACCCCCCATCTAATGTCACTACCACACTCCAAGGCCAATAATGGGGGGGGGCATAAATGGCCAACTAATGGCCCGTACTCACGGGCTGCAGAAGTGGCCTGTCGCCAGCACACGTGAGCGTGTGGGTGACAGGCCGGCGACAGCTCCTCGCCAGGTCCCTCCGCGTACACACGCGGAAGAGGGACCAGCGGCGAGACGGAAGCTGTCGCCGACGTTCCTCCTTCCCCCGCCGGAAGCTCCATTTACCACAATGGGGGTTGCTGTCAGTAGGCCGCGTACTCACAGGACTAGCGACAGTTGCGGGGGAGGTGCGGCGGCGACTGTCGCCATGCGATTGAAACTTTCATGGCCCATACTCACGAGGGACTTTTGTCGCCTCAACATGCGGCGCGCGCGTGTTGCGGCGACAGGTCGCCCGTGAGTATGGGCCGTTGCACGCGCGCGCACCCCGAACTGTCGCCCATCGCTCATGTCGCCATGCGATTGAAAGTTTCAATCGCATGGCAACAGTCGCCGCCGCACCCCCGCCGCAACTGTCGCTAGTCCGCGTGAGTACGCGGACTAGCGACAGCAACCTCCATTAAAGTATATGGAGCTTCCGGCGGAGGGAGGAGGAACGTCGGTGACAGCTTCCACCTCGCCGCTGGTCCCTCTTCCGCGTGTGTACGCGGAGGGACCTGGCGAGGAGCTGTCGCCGGCCTGTCGCCCACACGCTCACGTGTGCTGGCGACAGGCAACATTTGCAGCCCGTGAGTACGGGCCATCAATCGCATGGCGACATGAGCGACGGGCGACAGTTCGGGGTGCGCGCGCGTGCGACGGCCCATACTCACGGGCGACCTGTCGCCGCAACACGCGCGCGCCGCGTGTTGAGGCGACAAAAGTCCCTCGTGAGTATGGGCCATCATATGTCTACCAGTGTTGTAGCTGGTTTCCTGTGTCTGCTGCCCCCTCTCTCTACACATTCCTCTGTGCAGACCTTTTCCCTTGTCACAGTTTACATTGAATAATATGCATGATAAGGTGCCCTTGGCTGTTATTTGGTAAGCATGTGATCTTTGACAAGGAGGTGAGAGTGGCTGCACCCCCTGCTGGGCAGCCCATTGTTACTGGCCAGGTGGGCTTCAGCTTACAAGAATGGCTTTTTTGCATGAGGCCTTGGCTTTTATTAATCTAATCAACACCTAAACTGCATAGGTAGGCTTGAGTATGTGCCTGGACATTGGTCAGTATGTTGTCCAGTAGTGGTTTCCAACATTAGGAATCAACAGACGGGATAAAAGAAACCTGAGAAACAAGTTGTGAAAGCTGCAGACGGCTCAGAAGTAGTCAGTTTCATGAACGATGCCCTTGTCTGTCCAGTCTAGGGACAATCAAAACAATGCTAGTTCTGAGAGAAAGTGTTAATGAGAAGAATGTCAATGTAGCAAAAAACATTTAAAGAGACTCCGTAACAAAAATTGCATCCTGTTTTTTATCATCCTACAAGTTCCAAAAGCTATTCTAATGTGTTCTGGCTTACTGCAGCACATTCTACTATCACCATCTCTGTAATAAATCAACTTATCTCTTTTTTTGTCAGACTTGTCAGCCTGTGTCTGGAAGGCTGCCAAGTTCTTCAGTGTTGTGGTTCTGTGATGCATCTCCCCCCTCCAGGCCCCTCTCTGCACACTGCCTGTGTATTATTTAGATTAGGGCAGCTTCTCTCTTCTCTCTTATCTTTTACAAGCTGGATAAATCCTCCTCTGAGCTGGCTGGGCTTTCACATACTGAGGAATTACATACAGGCAGAGCTGTCTGCACTCTGCAGGAAGAAACAGCCTGACACTTCAGTGGAAGATAGCTGCAGGGGGAAAGAAACACACAAATTATCTCTTGAGATTCAAAAGGAAGGGTGTATACAGCCTGCTTGTGTATGGATGTATTTTCTATGTGTGGACATACTGTACATCAACCTACTTCCTGTTTTGGTGGCCATTTTGTTTGTTTATAAACAAACTTTTTAAAACTGTTTTTAACCACTTTTAATGCGGCGAGGAGCGGCGAAATTGTGACAGAGTGTAATAGGAGATGTCCCCTAACGCACTGGTATGTTCACTTTTGTGCGATTTTAACAATACAGATTCTCTTTAAGGTGATCATAAATATATCAACTTGGTGGTCGATCGACCATGCAATGTATTAATTATTATTAAATCAGATTAAAATCGGTGCCGCCAAGAGTATGCCCAATCGACGATGTGACCAATTTTGGGCCAAAATTGGTTGCATGTATCGATTGGAAATGCTGCAAGATGTCGAGTCGTCGTGGCAAATCGGGTGCGCAGCGGTAAAGGCGAGAGATATTGGGAAGAGTGTCGAGCGATACGAATCTGCGCACTGTCCACATTTTGATTTTACAGATTTTTCTACAGTAAAAAAAGAGAAAATCCTTCTTAGCATTTCCCATCTTAAGTGTGGCTATTTTGAAGCCAATCCTGATGTCATTTCCTCCCTTACTCTCTTCTGCCTGTGTATGCATAGCCCGCCCTTCACTATAGAAAGTGCATTGTCTCAGCATGATACATATTGGCCATTCAGAGAGGAACAGAGGTGTGGGAGGGGAAAACCGGAGGGAAAGAGGCTTCGGCCAATCAGGCTGCATTAGTTAAGTCTGAGGGGAAATAGAGAAGAAAAAAAACCCAGCATGCCCTGCAACTTCCTTTTTGTGTACCAAATTTTGTGAGTACCAAATAAGAGTCAGGTAAACTGGGGAAGGATCATTTATCAACAAGAAAAGTAATTGTGATTTTGACGTAACTTTCGGATTGCCTGATTAGCATCCTTATTACTTGTTTACCAGATAAAAATAAAGATTTCATTTTATGCCTGACAATTACACTTTAAAGTTAACCGAAATGAAATAAATACAAGGATAATCCATCCCTATATGTGGAGAAATTACCCTTCAAACCCCAACTCCCATCCCTCCCTCCTGGAAAAAAATCTCTCAGGCCAAAAATATCGTTGTGGGGTTGTCTGTGGTTTATAGCGGGCAACAAATGTCTCTTTGATCAGATTCGATCAGTGAGAGATCTGTCTCTGTCTTCTTTTCTTTCTTTTCCTCTTTCCTCCAACCATGTCATCTCCACAATCTCTCGCCCCTGTACATCTCCTCACTAGTCTCCAGATACCAACCCAACCGCAATCTCAGATCTGCACACGAGCTTCTTCTGTCCTCTTCTACAATTACCTCCTCACATTCACGTGTACACGACTTCTCACGTGCCTCACCCCTCCTCTGGAATGCCCTTCCACAACACATCCACCACTCTCCCACCTTTGAAATCTTTAAACGCTCCCTCAAAACCCACCTTTTCCGACAAGCATATTCTCTAGCTTAGGCCATGCACCCACTAAATAACCTAATTGCGCACTGCCTGTACATATACTGTATACTTCCCCACCTCTTGTTTCCACCCCATTCCTTTAGATTGTAAGCTCGCAAGGGCAGGGCTCTCACCCTTTTGTGTCATGGACTGTTATTAATTTAATTGCTTGCACAATGTTAGACATTTATACATTTTAGTCATCCTGTTAAATCAAATTGTAATCAGCAGTGCTGTATCTTGTATCAGTGTTCATATTTGATGTATATCATTGTCTGTATCATTATGTATCCCTTGTTTGTTTTCTTACATTGTACAGCGCCACTGAATATGTTGGCGCTTTATAAATAAATAATAATAATAATGTTATCCTCTTCTTTCACTCTAATTATGGAGGTATCACTATAATGTGGTCTCACCGTTTTGATGGACCAATCTAGGACCACCTTCCCGCTTTGTGTCAAAGTGTACCTGAGGTGAAAGTCACAGGTGTGTGCGACAAAGCGCGACGAGGCCAGAGTACCGGAGCGGCCCGGGGGGGGGGGGGGGGGGGGAGGGGAGAGACTGCGAGGGACCAAGCGGCCTCAAGGGGGCTAGAGGAAGCCCCAGGTAAGTATAAAATCTGAGACTTCTTCTGTTTAAGGTTTCCTTTAAAGTGGACCTGAACTCTTGCACAGGACAGAAGGAAAACATAATAGAAATGCACCCTGTATGTATGTATTTAAAGAGTTTAACCTGTGTAATTCCCCCTCATGTCACATGACTGCCTTTGGCAGTTAAGCAGAGAAGCCCATTTGAAAGCACAGGCTGTAAATAACATTTCTGCTTCCATGAATCAGGAAGTATAAACTTTACAGATTTATTTTAGGATTTGTATCAGCTAAAAACAAAAAAATGTTTTCTGTTTAAAGGTTATGATGCTGTTGTGTATCTTTTAGAGCAGAGAGGAGGTCTGAGTTCAGGTCCACTTTCAGACATTGGGACGAGTGACGAACACCCCCGATGCTGGCCCCCTTAATATTCACTGTGCTCCCCCCTCTCCCGGTGCCCAGAGCACTATACATTACTAGTCCGAGTCCGCCGTTGGCTCCAAGCGCTCTCCTCTGTCCATACATGCGCCCTGCTCGCCGGCCTACACGTGTGACATCACACACATACCGACATTACTCTGGCAACCATGTGGGGCGGAAGACGGCACTCGGAGCCAGCCCAGAGCCAGCGATGGACGCAGACAGGTAATGTAAAGTGCACCGGGGTGGGGGCCCATTGAACACTAGGGGGGAAAAGCGTTGGGCCAGTGAGGTCCGGTGTCACAAGGCCTATTCTGGATCGATTTCCGCATGACATTGATCTGGAATCGGCCTGCAGTGTATGGGTAGCCGACACATCTCTCTCAGATCAGATTTGATCAGAGCGATATGTCTCTTGGTCAATCTGCCCACACATGGTCTGATTTATGGGCACCGTAATAGTCAATTGCGTAGCTGGCAAGTATTCGTCTACAGCAGCACTAGGAACAAAGGCCTTATTGGCCAGTTAAGTAAGTATTTACTGTGATCCATTCCAATCTCATGAAAATCTCAGTGACAAAAGGTATCAGTGACTGAAAGGAATGTCTTTTTATTGTCCAAAAAAGAAGCCATCAAAAGGGATCTGGCTTGTAACTGATGACCAGGGCTAGGAGGCCCTTCCTATTGCGACCCAATGAACCAGTGATCTAGCATATGCTCTGACTAGATTAACCTCTCCCACAAATTCTGCTGACAGTTTTAGATCTATGATCGCTGAGATAATCTTCTCTTCATCAACATCTGCTTGGGTGGTGGGCTGCACGTCCTTCGTCAACACCCTCATAGAGGGATGCTTAGGAACGGATTTAGATCACTGGAGCCTATAGGCACGTCTTGGCACCCTAGACTTCACCCTCCATGAACCTACAAACCCCAACTGAACCACACCACAAGTGTGCTGGCTGTCCCAACTGCCACTTCTGCCTTGTTTCCCTTGCCGTCATAGGCAGCTACAGGTGCCTCTTAGTATTACGTACCCCGAAGTACTCCCGATATTAAAGAGACTCTGTAACAAAATTTCAGCCTTATTTCTTCTATACTATAAGTTCCTATACCTGTTCTAATGTGCTCTGGCTTACTGCAGCCTTTTCTAGTTGCACAGTGGCTGTGTTATCTCTGTTATATAATCGAATCTTCATTCCTCTGTCGGCTACTGTCGCGCTCAGGCACTCAGGCTGGAATGTGCTGGTCTGCTTGTGATAGGATAGAAGCTATACACACCCTCTCCAGGCATCCTCCAAGCTCTGTATGACTCACACACTGGTTAGCAGCCATGTCTTTTGTTTGTAAACAATGCCTAAAACTGGCAATTACAAGCCAGAATTGCAGCAGGGAGTGGCAGAAACAGCACAGAGGGGCCCAGGAGAACATCATGAATAGAATGGTATGCTTTTTATTGTAAGAATTTTAGCGTACAGATTCTCTTTAAAGAGAAAACGGTAATCAAGAATTGAACTTCATCCCAATCAGATACCCCCTTTCCCATGAGAAATCTTTTATTTTTCTCAAATAAATCATCAGGGGGCTCTGTATGGCTAATATTGTGGTGAAACCCCTCCCACAGTGTGATGTCAGGACCATGGTCCTGACAGTTTCCTGTCTGTGAGCCTTGCTGCATTGTGGGAAATAACAGCTGTTTCCAATTGCCAAAAAAAAAAAAACCATCTCTTTCCACTGACATCACCTGCCAGCAGTAAAAATGTCACCATGTGATAAATGTCAGAATGTAAATCAGGGAGAGGAAAGATTTTTACAATGGACGAAACCACTGACTAAATCATTTATACATAATAATTGTAAAAATGAAGCATTTTTTTATTGGTTTTATTTAGTGGCTGGATAGTGTAATGGTTAAGGGCTCTGCCTCTGACACAGGAGACCTGGGTTCGAATCTTGGCTCTGCCTGTTCAGTAAGCCAGCACCTATTCAGTAGGAGATCTTGGGCAAGTCTCTCTAACACTGCTACTGCCTATAGAGCGCGTCCTAGTGGCTGCAGCTCTGGCGCTTTGAGTCTGACAGGAGAAAAGCGCTATATAAATGTTCTGTGTTTGTTTGTTTGTTGTTTTATTACATTATTTTCACTTCATTTCCTCTTTAGAGGTTAGAGGTTCCCCAAAGTATTAGGTAGCAAGAGGACCCTCAGTATTAAGTAGCTAGAGGTGCCCCTGACTGAAGGGAGATCTCATCAGTGGAATGCCAAGAGCTGGGTAAGTAACCTCTCATCTAGGGCTTGTTCACATTAGGGGCAATTTCAGGTTTTTTAGTGCTGGTGATTTTAAAAATCGCTTTAAAGAGAACCCGAGGTGGGATTTACTTATGCTAGTTGGGCTCAGAGGCTGGTTGTGCACACTAACACCAGCCTCTGTTGCCCCATGGTGTGCCTCCAGGACCCCCCTGCGCGCCGCTATACCCTCCGCAGTGCTGGTGACCAGTGGCGTAGCTAAGGAGCTGTGGGCCCCGATGCAAGTTTTACAATGGGGCCCCCCAAGCACTCTATACATACCAATTGATACGGCGCACCAAAACCTGCCAATGGCAACTACAGTGTCAGAGGTGCAAGAAGGGGATGGGGAGCAGTTTGTTAATGATTACTACTGTTCAAAGTATGTGTAGAAGTGATTATTATGAGCACAGGACCAATAGAGAGCAAATACTGCAGTTGAGGGAGGGCCACTCGGGGCCCCTCTGGCCCAAGGGCCCCGATGCGGTCGCTACCTCTGCACCCCCTATTGCTACGCCCCTGCTGGTGACATGCAGTGTGTCGCCAGCACAATGTTTACCTATGCGCTGTCAGTCAGCGCCGCTCCCCCGCCTCCTCCGCATCGGCGCTACCCGCTGTGTCACTTCCCTCCTATCAGCGGGAGGGAAGTGACACAGCGGGTAGCGCCGATGCGGAGGAGGCGGGGGAGCGGCGCTGACAGACAGCGCTTAGGTAAACATTGTGCTGGCGACGCGCTGCGTGTCACCAGCACTGCGGGGGTATAGCGGCGCGCAGGGGGGATATGGAGGCACACCATGTGGCAATGGAGTCTGGTCTTAGTGTGCACAACCAGCCTCTGAGCCCCAGTAACATAATTAAATCCCACCTCGGGTTCTCTTTTAAAGCGATTGTGATTATGATTGTAATTAAGCGATTGTGTTTATAAATTGAGGCCATGGTCGGTAATTTACCTCATGTGATAACTCAAAACAGCAATTCTCCAGAAATATAGGCTGAACTACCGACAGGTCGAAATTCGTGTAATAAATAGTCGGTAGTTATTTGTTATTTTTTCTCAAAATCACAATCCACCAGGGAAACAAAAGGGGCATGACCACTCATTATTTTAGATCTATTTATCCCCTGAATGTACAGTACCTGGAGATATCTGGTTTTTCGCACAGCTGCTGCACCTCACTCTGCAGCTAGTTTACTAGCAGCACACAGAACAGCGTATACTGTACATATTTCAGGCACCAGAGAGCATTCCATTTACAATATTAAGCATATTAAGCAATATTAAACATTTACAATAGTAAGTGGATGGGTGAAACGAAGGAGGGATCTGGATACATTTTTCATTGGGAGGGATTGCGAAAAATGTATCCAAATACCTCCTCTGTTTCACCCATCCACTTAATATTGTAAATGCTTAATATTGCTTAGTATGCAGAACGGAGGGATTTGTAATGAAAGGAGAGGGTCAAAAAACAGGGAGGGAAACCCTCTGCGGCCACATGCTGGTAATAACCTCCTCCTCCTACCCACAATCCTTTACTTCCAGCATCCAGAGTGGCAAAGTATTGAATGTAAATCATTGCATGCAAATTATTAACACTGCATTACTACCAACTGTTTTCCGCCTGCTACTGAACACTCCTCTAACTATACTTGCACAGTGGTGAATTGCAAAAAAAATGTTAAAATATCGCATTCGGTAAAATACAGACCTTTTATCGCTGACTAACTCTCCTCTAGTGAATTTACGCCATTGTATACACTTTTTCTGAGCGTGTAAATGCCTGGACGGCAAACTATGTAAGTACCCTGAAACCAATCGCAAAACACAGTGGGCTTGATTCACAAAGCGGTGCTAACTGTTAGCACGCTTGTGAAAAGCCCCTTATCACGCCCAAAGTCAGTTTGGTGGTAATAAGTAGAATCGCGCGCAAAGGGTGCTAACCCAGTTAGCACCCTAGTTATCACGCCCAAAGTCTTTAGCACAACTGGGTTAGCACCACTTTGTGAATCAAGCCCAGTTAGTGGAAGAGTCTGTAGGCAATGTCAATGCAATGCTAACAATGCAAATTCTATGCTAATATATAGCAGATTCCATTTCCAAACTACATAAATTAGCATTAACAACTCCTGGAGCTTTGCCAGAGATGTCTGCCCTCATAAAAAATGGCTGCCGCAGCCGCCAGTCTTTGGTTGCCCACGTTTGCCCTTAACCAACATGGCGGCTTCAGACGGCGGTTTGCTTGTTGCTGTGTTGACCTGAGAACCCTCAATCACTGGGAATAACCGACGCGCTGGCCCCGCCCCTCTGTTTACCCGCCCTTTCTTCCTCACACGGCCTTCTCGACGAGCGTGGCTTCCTCCCCCCGCCCACTCGGAAGCCCACATAGCGAATAGGAAATACCCGTTACCCGCCCCCTTTTGTACGTCACGAGCCCCCGCCCACCGCCTCTGTCCCCCTGAGTTCATGTCGCGCGCAGTCCAGAAAAGACGGCGGCGGCTGAGGAGAGCTGGATGGAGAGCTGAGTGAGGCGCCATTACCGCTCGTGTGTCCCCTTTCCCCCACACACCGCCCGGCTCCGCTGCGACCAGCACCATGTACGCCGGACCCGGCCCGGGTAAGTGTCGCTGCTCTCACCCCGCCGCCTGGAGGCGCCGCTTTCCCGCCGCCGGCTCACCTCCCCCCCCCCCCCTCTCTCTATCCAGCGGCTGGTCACGTGCCGGGGGGGGGGGGCGCGAGGGGCATGCCGGGCGCGCCGGAGCGTTTAAAGGGCCGACGCCGCTGGAGGCCCACAGGGGAAAAGTGTCCGGAGAGCTGGCAGCCCATAGATGGCGTGAATGAGTGTGGAGGGCTGATAGGGGGCATCAGCAGGGAGACTGACGAGCACAGGGGGGCATCAGCAGGGAGACTGACGAGCACAGGGGGGCATCAGCAGGGAGACTGACGAGCACAGGGGGGCATCAGCAGGGAGACTGACGAGCACAGGGGGGCATCAGCAGGGAGACTGACGAGCACAGGGGGGCATCAGCAGGGAGACTGACGAGCACAGGGGGGCATCAGCAGAGAGACTGACGAGCACAGGGGGGCATCAGCAGAGAGACTGACGAGCACAGGGGGGCATCAGCAGAGAGACTGACGAGCACAGGGGGGCATCAGCAGGGAGACTGACGAGCACAGGGGGGCATCAGCAGGGAGACTGACGAGCACAGGGGGGCATCAGCAGGGAGACTGACGAGCACAGGGGGGCATCAGCAGGGAGACTGACGAGCACAGGGGGGCATCAGCAGGGAGACTGACGAGCACAGGGGGGCATCAGCAGGAAGACTGACGAGCACAGGGGGGCATTAGTGAGGAGACTGACCAGCACAGGGGGGTATTAGTGAGGAGACTGGCCAGCACAGGGGGGCATCAGCGAGGAGACTGTCCAGCACAGGGGGGCATCAGCGAGGAGACTGTCCAGCACAGGGGGGCATCAGCGGGAAGACTGTCCAGCACAGGGGGGGGGCATCAGCGGGAAGACTGTCCAGCACAGGGGGGGGGCATCAGCGGGAAGACTGTCCAGCACAGGGGGGCATCAGCGAGGAGACTGTACAGCACAGGGGGGCATCAGCGGGAAGACTGTCCAGCACAGGGGGGGGGGCATCAGCGAGGAGACTGTCCAGCACAGGGGGGCATCAGCGAGGAGACTGTACAGCACAGGGGGGCATCAGCGGGAAGACTGTCCAGCACAGGGGGGGGGGGCATCAGCGGGAAGACTGTCCAGCACAGGGGGGGGGCATCAGCGGGAAGACTGTCCAGCACAGGGGGGGGCATCAGCGGGAAGACTGTCCAGCACAGGGGGGGGGGGCATCAGCGGGAAGACTGTCCAGCACAGGGGGGGCATCAGCGGGAAGACTGTCCAGCACAGGGGGGGCATCAGCGGGAAGACTGTCCAGCACAGGGGGGGGGCATCAGCGGGAAGACTGTCCAGCACAGGGGGGGGGCATCAGCGGGAAGACTGTCCAGCACAGGGGGGGGGCATCAGCGGGAAGACTGTCCAGCACAGGGGGGGCATCAGCGGGAAGACTGTCCAGCACAGGGGGGGCATCAGCGGGAAGACTGTCCAGCACAGGGGGGGCATCAGCGGGAAGACTGTCCAGCACAGGGGGGGCATCAGCGGGAAGACTGTCCAGCACAGGAGGGGCATCAGCGGGAAGACTGTCTAGCACAGGGGGGGGGGGGGCATCAGCGGGAAGACTGTCCAGCACAGGGGGGGGGGCATCAGCGGGAACACTGTCCAACACAGGGGGGGCATCAGCGGGGAGACTGGCCAGCACAGGGGGGGCATCAGCGGGGAGACTGGCCAGCACAGGGGGGGGGGGGCATCAGCGGGAAGACTGGCCAGCACGGGGGGGGGGGGCATCAGCGGGAAGACTGGCCAGCACAGGGGGGCATCAGCGGGAAGACTGTCCAGCACAGGGGGGGCATCAGCGGGAAGACTGTCCAGCACAGGGGGGGCATCAGCGGGAAGACTGTCCAGCACAGGGGGGCATCAGCGGGAAGACTGTCCAGCACAGGGGGGCATCAGCGGGGAGACTGGCCAGCACAGGGGGGCATCAGCGGAGACATCAACATTGGATATCAGCATGCAGAATAACCAGCACAGAGGGGGCATCAGTGGGGAGGCTGACTGCCACAGGAAGCATCAGTGGGGGCACAGTGGGAGACTAACAAGGGGTATCAGTAGGTAGACTGTCCAGCACAGGGGGGCATCAGCATGTAGATTGACCAGCACAGGAGGGCATCAGTGGGGGGCGGTGACTGTCCAACATGTGGGAGACTGATGGCACAGTTGGCGTGGGGTCTATTGTGCACGGGGGTTATTACCAAGGAGACTGGCACAGGGGGTAATATGATGTCTTAAAATTTTCTATATAACAGGCCTGGATCAATAATGCGGTGCTTATTTGCTTTCTAGATAATTTCCACGATGGTTAAGCTTCAGGCATGTCAACCCCAGTATGTACAGTATAGGCTTTTACATTGTTGCTTAGACTGAGAATAAATTGGATATGTTGTCTTACTTATGTGCTTTGGAGTTGTACTTATTTTATGGTGGTGAATTGACTCACTGAAATCTATAAGCCTTATTTTATAGAATTGCTGGTGGCATCTGGGGTTTTCTTAGGGACAGTGGTACTGAAATCTAGGTTGTCCCTTGCAATCAGTCAAGTATTTGCTGCAAAACAATATCAGGTTGTAAAGTAGTCTACAAGCTCACTGAGGCAGGGTTCACTGGGGCCCAAGATACCTTGAGGGGCACCCTTTCTAGCATATCTTATGGTAAAGGTCATGCTGGGTACACACTGAGGTTTTATGGTCGATTTACTGTCAGATTTCCAACATGTCCGATTTGATTTCTGATCCATTTCCTATTAAAGTTAACGGAAATCGATCGGAAAATGCTTGGAGATCGGAAAGCAAATCGGACATGATGGAAATCGATCTGACAGTGAATCGACCATAAAATATCAGTGTGTACCTAGCATGACAGTTGGGTCAGAGCAATGGGAAGCTGGGCCCCTTGACACCTGCTAGGCTCCAGGCACCTGCCTTGGTTGCCTTGCAGATAATCCTGCTCTAGGTCACATTTGTTTGAATTGCAGGTGTTGATGTTATGCAGCATAGCACAGGAGAGTGCAAGTAATGCTTTTCGGTGGTGCTGCAGTGTTTTTAGGAGCTATCTGAAATTCTGTATACAGTACTGTTTAAATAAAAAAAACACCCTGCACAACTTTTC